>NW_017257392.1:56905-63665 GCF_001594055.1 Mycetomoellerius zeteki | reverse complement strand
AAATCTGCCGCTCCTGGTTGGGGATAATACCTGCGCGAAATAGGGGCCCGTAATTTTCTTCACCCGGGCCCGGTTTTTCTCTTTACGGTCCTGGATAGGATTGACATATAACAATTATGCATTGAGATGAAATGCATATATAACATTTACGCAATGCAAAATTTGTTACTGCGACATCACAAATGGGTGAAATTGTTATTTATTTGTTACTTATTGACATCGATTCAATTTCTTTGATTTGAAGAAGTTTTTTGGTTATTTCTTGCCATTAGAATTAAAAAATAATTTATGTAGTTTTACAACTCTTTTTTCAAATGAAAGAAATATATTTTTTATATGTAATAAAAAATTTTCTTAAATAAAAACAATTTTTTTTATGTAATAAAAAGATTACGGTTATATCTTAACGAAAAAAATAATTTTTTTGTTATTATTTATTTTTGTTTTTCCAGTTCAATTTATTATTTACTGTTTCGCATACCTATATTTTTGTCTTATTAACTACAATTAATTATTGAAAAACGCATCGCATCGCCGCCAAAATTTGAACCTACGATCCCTAGAACAGTAGCCTAATACACTTACGCTGAGCTAATCGCACGCTTGTGATCGAATTATTGCCAACGTTTCTTATACCTCTTATTGTAACCATTCTTATATTAATTTCATGCCTCTGCTGACAGTTTAATATTATTAATATTTGAAGAGATTACATGGAAACAACATAATACGCTGGTATTTATTCACTTAGGAAATGATAATAATCTATCCATGTTAAATACTTATTCTTTACATTTTTGTATCTATAAAGGAAAAATCTACACGACAATCGTATATATTATTATCTAATTGCATAAAAATAATTAACTGATAGCATAATAGAAGCAAACTATATAGAACCTAACCTATCTTTTGAATAGACTTTATTTGCTAGCGATACTGATTATTTTGATTATTTATTATATTGACGAATAATGAGCAATAATTTGCAATAGTACTTATTGATCGATCGTTTTCTTATCAATTTATTACATTTGTTGTCCCTTAATATGTTTATATAACAAAGTCACTTCTCTCAATGTGCAAAAACAAATATAATGAAATATGCTCAAACACTGAAAAAGTGACGTATAATTTATGAAATTATGTTACATCGTAGTGATGTAATTTTTTAGGAAAGTACAATCTCATAATTTTAGTGATATAACTGTTACAGACTACAGTATACATTTCTGCAGAAACCATTTTGTAACCAAAACATGTATTATTTACATCTTTTTCCATTATGGCTTAGTGATGTAAATGTATTTTGTATTTGTTATGTCTCATTCATAGAATGGTATATGGATGTAACTTAATTACGTTTAATTTACATAATTATGTTATGTGCTAAATATATAACAAAGACATGTAACAAAATTATCATGTTTATATCAGGATATCTCGTTTACGCCATAAAACTGTCTTATTGTTATAAAATAGAGACGTCTGAATAATAACAAAAAAATTATATAACAGTGCCAAGTCATGTTTGTTGGGGATACAACATAAAATTAAAATAATAATTATATAATACATAAAATTAAAAATATAATCTAGATTATGTAAATATGTTAAGCTACAAAATAAGACAGATAGAAATTTTGATGATAAAGTTCATATTTTTCATGCAAATCGATTAAAATGATCTGCTTAAATAGACCTCACGATTAACATAATTATATTAAGTTGTAATTTAATAAAAATTCAGTCGCGAATTAACGCACGATTACATTAGGCGATAAAATATAATACAACGAGGTATTTGTAGAAAGATTGCGAGCACCTCACGTTCCTATCGGCAATGGCGGAAGTCACTCTCGGGAAGGATGCACCGTCTTTCCTTGAGCCTTATCTCCTCTTTCACGCAGGTTCCTCTCCGTGCAACGCCCCGATTCGATCGATCCTCACCTTCTAGCGTTCGCGTTCAGATCTGGCTTATGGAACACAAGCTTGCTCCGCCGCAAAGAAATTCCGCGGATACGGAAACGAGGGTCGAGAAAACTCGGATCGATGGATTCAACAGATCTCCTTCAAGGGTGCTCGAAGGGTGTCCGATGACTCACGTGTATACTCGGGGAAACCCTCGACCGACTATTCAAAAGTTTCTCCGAAAAAGGATTCCTCAGGAGGGATGTGCGAAGCCCCGACAAACTGGTCGCGAAATTGAAAAAGTGAAATAATGCACCGAAAATGCTATTAGTTGTTAAATTGCTATTAAGTATTTTAACAATTAAGTTTCAGATTGAAATCATATTAAAGTTTACTTAACTTTAAATAAATTATGATTGTTTATATGTATTCTTGCAGCCAAATTTGCTAAACAATTCTTAGCTGTTTATCATTAAAGTTATTTATATCACGACTTTTTGATTAAGGTAAACTTTGCAAATTACTCCGCACAGCTTATTGTTATACTTGCAATCGTTATTCTTGGAATCATAGCTCCCTAAAACTTGCATGTGCGTCATCCTAGAATAAAACGTTGACAAGACTAGACTAGTTTTTATTCGACAGGTCAAATCAATAGATGCTGCTCCAGAATAGCAGCGTAAGCATCGGTTATGCCATGCTACATTATTCATGACCAACTCTTTACCGTCCAGACGCAGAAACTTTTTAGAAATTCGTTTTCTCAACAAATTACAGGTTCGAGCGATGTACTACGAGCGCTACTTCAACGACGGTGTCGCTCAATAAGTACTGTCGTTGCCCATGGCGATGCTAAATAATACCCCAGCGGTTTCGTACCACCTTCGAGAAGCTACCATAGTCCGCGTCGGGAGAGCGATTAAAGACAATTTGCGACGCAATTGTCTCGGCACGCGAGGCACGCGCCCGGAAACAGATATTAACCCTTCCGGATTATTGCGTGCCGTCCGCAAGAAAAGGAACGTGCGATTCGTCGTAAATTAACAAATAATTTCGTTTTCATGGTAGATATCTATCTATTGGATCATGAAACGGCATCAATTTTACGACGAGAAATTCAACCAGTGACCGATGTGAACCTGGTGCCCAACTTCATCAAAAATCAAAATTAACATCATAGCGCGTTAGTACTTCGTTTGCACCTGTTTGTACCTCTCTTATTTTCGTTTGTACTTCAAAAGGTTCGGAGATACAGCGCTTTTCAATTTTTGCGCAACCCCTATATAGCGAACCTAGTATCTCCGAACCCTTTGAGGTACAAACGAAAGTAAGAGAGGTACAAATAATAAATAGGTACAAACTATTCTCTTTCGAATGCCGTTGGTCCCATTTCGATATCTTTTAAATTGACTAAGTTCTAGGAAAGAACATGGGCAATAGGAGTCAAGCGCAGAAGACGTTGCGCAAATAATACACGCATAAAACTTCTTTCTACTAAACGCGCTTACATGTTTCGGCTCACTTTTGAACCTTCTTCAGAGACAACACAAACTAACATATTGTATATAAAATGTGAATAAAAGTTATCTTGTCATTTCCTTTCTTTTTCTTTTTCTTTCATTCTTATTTGAGTTTAATTTCTGGCAATTATATTCTCGATGTAGGGGAGCTCACCATGACAAGATAACTTTTATTCACATTTTATATATGTTAGTTTGTGTTGTTTCTGAAGAAGGCTCAAAAGTGAGCCGAAACATGTAAACGCGTTTAATAGAATAAAGAAGTTTTACGCTTTATGGGTGTATTATTTGCGCAACGTCTTCTGCGCTTGACTCCTATTGCCCATGTTCTTTCCTAGTTCTTTTGATTTATAAGGAGTCTTTGTTAGTTTGATTTGTTATACGGATTTGACTAAGTTCGTTACAATGGAGTTGGGCAAAAATTGAAAAGCGCTGTATCTCCGAACTCTTTGAGGTACAAACGAAAGTAAGAAAGGTACAAATAGGTACAAAATATTCTCTTTCGAATGCCATCGGTCCCATTTCGATATCTTTTAAATTGACTAAGTTCGTTTCATGGGGGTTGCGCAAAATTTGAAAAGCGCTGTATCTCCGAACCCTTTGAGGTACAAACGAAAATAAGAGAGGTACAAACAGGTGCAAACGAAGTACTAACGCGCTATGATGTTAATTTTTATTTTTGATGTAGTTGGGCACCATAGGTTCACATCGGTTAAGTGTACATAAATAATTCTGTAAAGGAGAGTAATATTGTTTTTCCGTATCACATTTAAATTTAGTTTATGACGTAAGAATTTGCAATTTTCTTTCTGACAGTAAGCATAGATGGCGTGGCCCCGAGACAGGCGCCCCTTTTTCTTTTCACTTGCGCTATCTATCAAAAAGAGTTTAGTTCGTTCTTGTAAGTAGAGAGCGAGAGAGTCTTCTCCTTTTTTGTTTGTCACTCGCAGTCAATAAACAAGGTTTTGAAATCAACAAATACTCGCATTAATTCGAGAATTCCCAAATTCTCCCATCCAAATTCTACAAAGGAAACTATTCAATTATTATTATAAGAATATTGTTATTTTTCTTATTGATTTTTTCTTTATCAAAATAAAAGTTGTTATTTCTCCAGTTAGATTTTAATTTAAAAATTATGCT
Source organism: Mycetomoellerius zeteki (assembly GCF_001594055.1). NCBI lineage: Eukaryota > Metazoa > Arthropoda > Insecta > Hymenoptera > Formicidae > Mycetomoellerius > Mycetomoellerius zeteki. The sequence goes on along the minus strand of NW_017257392.1, from coordinate 59,091 downwards.
CTTTTTCTTTGATATTAATAAGAATTTTCCTATTTTTTCTAATACTTTTAATAACTCTACAAAGAAATATCTAATATTTTTGCATCATGCTTGCGAAAATACACGTCTTTTGGAACATCCTATATAACAGCATCACGGTAGACAGTGACGGCATCCTTAATACGATAATATCATCTTATACAAGCAACTAGTACTGTATATCCAATATTTCACGCCTCACGCAAGCGACGAGCGAAAGATTCCGGCGTGCTAATCCACGGACAATGTTGTAATATTTGAATTACAAATGTGCAACGTATGCAATTTGGTTAGGAGATATCTCTTCGCAGGGATCTCATTTCGCAATTTCGCTAACAATAAAGTATAGCACTTGTTCTGAGATTATATATTAATATTCACTGCGGAAGTATTGCCGCCAATTATTTTCATTTAATTATCAAGTATTGTAATGATGGTTTTTTTATTATCATCGTTTATTCCAGCAAATAGAATAATTAATTATTATGTGTAGCCACAAATTATATCTTTAATACATATTTATACACGGAAAAAAGAATATATTAACAGCATTAACTAACAGCAATCTAATTAAAAATAATCTTATTAATTTTTTCAATAGCAATATTAAACATGAAACACTTCATTTTAAAGAGAGCATATTTGTTTCATTAATATTAATGTTATTAAATTAATACGATTATTTTTAATTAGGCTGCTACGGGCTGCTATTAGCTAATGCTGTTAATATATCATTTTTTTTCATGTGTGAAAAACTAAATGTATAATAAAAAAAGAGAAATAAAAGCTACGCATATATTAATTTAACGACTAAGAAAACTCCAAAATTTATTAGTATATGACATGAAAGATAACTGGAATTATTTTACTAAAAAATTATAGCCGTTTAAATAATGAAAAATAAATATTCGCTACTGCTTTTACTGCAACAATTCATATGCGCCAACATATAAAAATATATCAAACAGTGAGATCAAATAGTGAGGATAAAACTCCTTCCTTTTTTGTCCAAAAACGATTAATAACATCGTACATCGCGGCGTTTTTTAGACCTTGGAAACTTTAATTGGCGATAAATACATTCCGCAGAAAACTCTCAAGCGTAGTGCATCATCGATAATCTTGACTGAACATTTGTCGTTAATGAATATCAAAATCAACACCAAAAAGAGTGAGTTACGATGCAATAATATTACGATGTATAAAATGTTAACAGAGACACATTTAAAAAATCATTAACAGTAACCTAGTAACGTTATGAATTATTAATTTTTCCTAATTATGTAGAAAAATTTTAAAATTCTTAAAATTATTTTAGTGAAATTCACGATTAATTCAAACATTTATAATTAACGATAAAGATACTGTTTATCAATAACATATATCTAGATACTGTTTATCAATAATATATATCTAATATCATTTGCTGTAGTATTTCTATGTGTGCTCGCAATAGAAAAAATATGTTGCGCAATTCTTGCGTAATGTAAGAAAGTGCATAATTCCAGAATTGAATAGAAGTTGACCTGTATATTTTTATGGAAAACAATAGAACATTAGCAATAAAAATGAAGATACGTGAGATTTTCGTGAGAAATCGAACGCATTGAAATTTCACCGATATGCTAATTATATTTCTTTACGTATAAAACGTTTTTACAATGCTTTATAACAAAAATTTTACGTTCCAAATTATTTCTATATAGATGGAAAAATTAAAAGAACAAAAATTGTGATTAAACTCAATTAATGTCGATCTGATTAAGGTGTATGGAAGAAAACGATTCTCAATTAATTTTGTACAGATTCTATGTTTCTCGCACGCTCTCTTCCGTTCTTCCCGTCGTTTCGTTTCGATGCACTCCATATTCGTCCGCCGACTTGTTATGCTCTTCTTCCTTTTGTGGCGCCTCCGATGCCGCGTTACGCACTTTCGCGATTCTCCTCCACGACAGAGGATGATTTCGAAAGAGAAAGAGTTCTGGTAAGCTCGGGAAGAAGAGTAGGACAGCAATGAAGTGAAAGGAGAAACTACGGGAACAAAGGGACAGAACAACAGACTTGACTCGCGGAAGTACAATGAAATAAACGTTTGCTCGCAAAAAAATCGATTTCGAACTCCTTTGAGTGTCAGATTGAGAATGTGCGGTGCTTTGAACTGCCTACAC
>NW_017257392.1:43474-56880 GCF_001594055.1 Mycetomoellerius zeteki | reverse complement strand
CGACTGCAATAATTATGACAGATATAAAGTTCCTACAATTTTCTTATTAAAGGAAAAATCTTGGATTATGTTATCCAAGTTTCTTATTACTTTTCGATTATATAATTATTAATTATAACATCACAAACAGTTTGCGATGCCAAAATTATTCAGTGCGAGTCTCTTCTTCATGTTTTTTTTTAGCATGGCAATAACTAATACAGAGTTGCTTTCGTGGATCACTTGCAAGTATCCGGAATGGCACGACTCATTCATATTTCCCCTTGTTAATAAGTCAGCGGGTATCTGGCTCATCGGAATCGGCATGAATGCCAAGACTGTTCTACATCGCGTTCCGGCTGGTCAGGCGATGACGTCGAATAACGGCGGCGTCATGTTTGCGCTTATGCTGCATCGCAAGCACACTCCTGCAAAATACGACGCATACGGTATCCGATTTCAAGTATCGATTGCATACAAGAGTTTCCCCCCTTCAGATTTGCTTATACCCCGTCACTAATAATCGTACATACAAATTCAGAACTTTTTTTCATATAAGCAAAGTATTAGCAGTAAAAAAAGCTCAAAGGAAGCAAAAAGATATTGACTACGCGAAAAAGAAATGACATATTACCTAAAAATGTACGAATTATGTTGAAATGTATTAAAATTATATACAATAAAATCAGAAGTATAAAATAAAATGAAGATTTTATACTTGGTTCTCTCTCTCTCTCTCTCTCTCTCTCTCTCTCTCTCTCTCTCTCTCTCTCTCTCTCTCTCTCTCTCTCTATTTTTGTGATTCTATAGTCATGCGGCGAAAATAATCTGGATATTATTCGGATATCTCATATTAGCGAATGAATTTCGTTTCTCTTGTGATTCATTCAAAAAATAATCCAGTCAGGCTGTTGCAAGGCGTTTCGCGGAAAAATTATAATATTGACGGTTTTTTAGCAATCATGCCTAAGCGTCGAACCGGAATAAGAAACATTGGATATTTCCACGAAAAACAAATCACAGATCCGATCTGGCTTTTACCAAGAAAAGTGTGCGAGATTCTATAACGAGAGCAGCTTACGTTACGCAAGAGCGACGAAATAATCGCGCAAACTGTCATCGCCGGACTTTCCATCACGTCATCATTGAGGGACCATAATTTTAAATGAGCTCTACTGGCATGCGATTTATTTTCGATTAATTAGCATTCCGCATTACGTTCAATGAACGATATATTATCAATCGCATTCGAAGTCGTTACCCGTTTAAATTGTACAGTAATTTCTGTGACCATTCCTTAATGATTTTAATACGACCTACTTAACTTTATGCATTAAAATTATTAGAGAGAGTTATTTTATCATTTATATACAATACATAACACATTAAACATGGCAAATTTATTTTCAATGAGATGTTATCCTGATTTATTCCCTGAAATGTTAGGCGCAAAAATTGTTTGCACTTTATTTTTCAACAGTTCATTTGCGATTGGAGCTGAAAGATGGTAAATCTTTTACGATCCTCAAAACGAATGCAATGGTAACAGGTCGAAAAGCCCTACATGGGCGAAATAAACGTAAAATATGAATTCAAGCTCAGCAAGTCGTGAATGAACGATTGTCGAGACACATCGCGCGTGCGGGTAACTTAATATACGGACAATCGAGATATAACACTAAGACGTGCCGCCAATCATGAATGATTCTTTGTTCGAAGCAAAGAATAGTTCTGGTCAATGATTAATTTCTAGGAGCAATGATAGGGAAGTCCTATCCTTTCTATGATTACTTTGTGGTTGCGAGGCATTTGTTTGGGTCCATTAAACAATTACCGTGTATTTCCATTTCGGTAACAATCTGTCCGAAATAAATCATAGATACGTTCATAATCACATTTTTCCAAAATCCCGATTTTTCTAAAGTTACTCCATTTTATGATATCATTCGGTTACAAAATCAATGCAAATGTTGAAATGCGTAGTTATCTGAACAGTTAAATCGGCTTTCAAGTGTAAGATAGCTTTGTGAGAGAAATGTAGCGAGCGACCGAGCAACGTGAATATACAATCCCTCGAGGGGGTTAAATATCGCGAGAACGATACCCCGCTCGCGGAAAGCCGCGGCTACGTTTAATTGCGAATGGGGTCCTGCGGGAGATAAAGGAAATATTTCAAAGCGCGCCGGCGGGTCCGATGTCGCGGGGAACGCGATTCTGCATTCGCTCGGCGCATCCGTCCGCCCTCGAAGAATTTCCCCAGGCGGAGTGCGCGGCAGACGAAAAACGAAGAAAGCGATAGCGAAGGCGAAGATCGTAGAATACAGGAATAGCTGCACCATACGCGGACTACCGTCCGCGTTGTACCGGGTGTTGCCGCTTCTAAATATAGAATTTCGATCGCTTTACCCGCGACTTGACGAGAGCCGCACATCCGGCCCGGGTATCTTACGTACGACCGCCTGCTTTCAAGAACATCAACTCCTAGCTAAAACATAAACTATGATCTAAGACGTTCAAAGCTAAACCAATCATTTGATGTCATCGTACATGCAATTCAATAAAGGAGGAAAAAAAATTTTTTACTGCTATATTTTTTAATTTGGGAGTCCATTTTAAGATTTGCAATTTTAAGATTCGATGAGATCTTATCAAATGCGAAGAATCCACACAACACTGAATGTATATAATATCACACAATTTTTAATATATTTCAAACACACACGCACGCACGCACGCACGCACACATACACACACACACGACTACACTGATACTTTGAGAAACAACTGTTTTCATCGCTATTCCGATTTCTTGTCGTATACATCATGCGTATTTAATGATATCAGCAATGTTACGCTTAGATAATTAAAAATTATCTAGATATAGATAAGATAAATCACACAAAAATGTATCTTAGATAAGATGAAGATTATTAACTTTACATTAATCTAGATAAAAGATGAAATTAAAAAAATTTGTATCTAGATAATTTTTAAGATAATTTTGTTTTTAACTAAGTATTAGACAGTAAAACGATCTATGCCCAATTTCTTCACCTCTAGATAACTTTATCTAAGAAATATCTTCCAGAATACAATGGAAATATCTCCTGGATAAGGATATCCGCAACTTATCTGGAAGTGAAGAAATTGGGCATTTAGATACAAAAAATGTATATTTTCATTAATCTTTATTTTTTACAGATAAAAGTTTTTTGAACATTTCATCTAACAAACGGTTTCTACGTGAAATTAATATTTGTTGTCCACAAATAAAAAGGCGCTCTACTGGCGCTGATAATGGCAATGATGTGTCATATTTAAAAAAAATTGTTTGACGTGTGGATACAAATTAAGAATATCTAATTCCTAATATCTAATTATATTTATCTTCTAAATATGAAAGTACTTCAATGTCTTTGAATTATGACTGATGTCATACTAATCCCAGTTTTATTTATATCATAAAAAAATTCTCATCATTGCTACTACTAGAAGTTATATAGAAATTTTTTTACAATACTCTTCTACAATCTTAGTTAATTTGAAAAAGATTTTATCTAAGATAAGATAAAGATAATCTATATTCTTAATAATCTAGATAAAGATAAGATAAAGCCATTTCTTCATCTATATAATTATCTAGATAATTTTATCTAGATAACGGAAAACACTGGATATCGGATAGGGATAGTTTATTAGTATCGATAATACTGTTATACGAACTGTTTTCTCGGTTTTCAGAAAAGTCACTTGTAAAAGAGTTAAATCTCTTTTCGTAAAAAGTAATTTAATTCATCTGTAAAACATTCCTTGTCCTTTAATGAAACCAGAAATTTTCTTCTCGATTCGTTCCTTAATCGACTTATACTTTAGGACGAATAGATCGTATCGAAAGTTATTTTATTACTTTAATTTTCATTTGTAACAAATTTCCAAGCTCACTTAATGATACATTTTTATCGACTCTTATACTCTTCCCAGTACCCATATTTTTCAATTATCTCACAGATAGCCCCAAAGCAAAAGGAATCTAAAGCATAATCTAACGCAGTCCTCATCCCCTACGGCCAAATTTCTTCGAAAGAGAAGAAAGGCAAAAATCCGCTTTCAATACTTATGCGCGACTGCTGCGATGTTTTTTAATAAGAATTATGCACGAAGTATAGAGGTATCGCTGCGAGGTGCGTTGACCCTCGAAATCGATATTTCTATTAGGCTCTGTATCAGGGTCCGTCCGTAAAGCCGACGTTTGTAGTCCTGCTCTTCTCCTCTCCCGTTTCTCCTATCGTTCCATCTATCTCTTTCCTCTTTCTCTTCCTCTCTCTCTCTCTCTCTCTCTTTTCTTGTCTATCTCTCAGCCTCTCGTTTGCCGTATGCGGTGCGTTTGCACGAATGACCGTGTTGCGTGACGAGCCGACTTTGACGCAGCCGCAGAATCATAACCGCGGTAGAAAACTCCTCGGCCAAGACCACTGACCTTTCCTCTCCGCGCGATTCAGGATATGAAAACGTTTTGAGATCGAGGACTTTCTAATGCACGGATATATTGTAGTCACAGTTTTCCTGCAGTAGAAGACAATCGATTCTCGATTGATATGGAAGCAATAAATTCTACAGAACGTTCTCTTTTCGATTAAACTTCATGTAACGAGAAACCATAAACGTCTAACGTAAAAGAAATATACATAAATTTGTAGAGGAAAATGTAGAAAAATTACTTTTATAAAAAAGTATTGTCTCTCTCTTTGACACTCCAAATCATTCTCAACTAAAAAATAATTTTGCAGCGCTCATCATATTAAACATATCTCTTTTAATAGAATGTCATTTTCTTAAATTTCCATCAGCATTTCTAATATCTTCGAAACAAATTTCGCTAAAAAATAGTTTGACATCAAACTGTTGAATTTACTATATGGTACGGTGTTCTCTGCACTTCTTCGTGCTCAGTCTTGCGACGACAATATTTCTTACTTCATGAACGCGCATACCTCATGTTCCGAAATTATGAACACGATTGATTAGCTACACAGAGTACATACTATGTATAATACGCACTGATATGCATAAGTGAAATCAGACTGTGTCAGTACACGCACCCCGGAAATGGCCTCATGTAACCGACGATATTATCCTGGAGTCACATTTTCACTCACACGTGAGAATGCACACTACCCACGAAACCGGGTGCTTTTAACGCATGTATGATTTTCCAAGCGTATCAATTCTACTTCGCGTTCAGACAGCCGCATACACCTCTTCACCAGATAATGGAATCGGTATTCGATTCATACTCGAAAATGCACGCTCCTCGAATCTGCGATACAGTTTTATCTAACGTGATTCAGTGAACTGAAATCTGATTCGAAAGTACAAGATTGTAAAGATCGATATATGATATACCTATCCTCAACAGATACATACATTCTTTTACGCGTACATTTTATGATTCTATCGCTATAATATACAACTAAATTTATGATAGAAGTCAGAAACTTTAAAAAACTTTTTAAAATACTTTTTAAGCAATATATATATATATATATTGCCTGCGTTCAACAAGAAACAGCAGCTTTTAATTGTTATAAAATTCTTTTATATGATTGGGTCTTGCCTACTTTTGTTCTGAGCCCTCACACGTCTGCCTAGCTGCCTCCCCCCCCCACTTAACCAAACCTTAATTTAAAAAATTATATAATAATGCACTACTTATGCGCTAATTTTATGTGGGGGGGGGGGTTCCCGCCGTTAAAAACAACCGATTTGGAAAATTAAGTACACAGGATTTATGCGCTATTTATGCGCTATCATACGCATACAGTTTTAATTTTTGCGCTGCAACTCTTAAGGCACTTCTCTCTTGGAGCAAACGGACATATTCACCCCTAAGTTGTTTAAAATTGCAAAATTAAATATACTGACAATGTAAAATAATTGTCTGATTTATGCATTACTATTTCCAAGCATTTTCGATTTTTGCGCTGCAATGCTTAAGGCACTTTCCTCTTGGACTGAACAGACATACATACATCCCTATGTCGTTCAAAATTACAAAATTAATTTTCTAAGCATGTAAAATAATTCTTCGATTTATGGCCTATTAGATCTATATTCAAAAATCAAAAATGCATGGAAATAGAAGCGCTCAAATCAGACAACTATATTGCATAGTCAGAATATTTAATTTAGCAATTTTAAACGACTTAGGGGTGAATATGTCTGTTCGCTCCAAGAGGGAAGTGTCTTAAGGGTTGGAGCGCAAAAATCGAAAATGCTTACAAATAGTAGTGCATAAATCAAACAATGATTTTGCATAGTCAGAATATTTAATTTTGCAATTTTAAACGACTTAGGGTCAATATGTCTGTTCGCTCCAAGAGGGAAGTGCCTTAAGGGTTGCAGCGCAAAAATCGAAAATGCGCGCAAATAGTTACGCATAAATCAGAGAATTACTTAGCATAGACAGAGTATTTAATTTTGCAATTTTATACGATTTAGAGGTCAATATGTCTGTTCGCTTCAAGAGGGAAGTGCCTTAACGGTTGCAGCGCAAAAATCGAAAATGCTTGCAAATAGTAACGCATATATCGGACAATTGCATTGCATAGTCAGAATATTTAATTTTACAATTTTGAACGACTTAGGGGGGAATATATCTGTTCGCTACAAAAGGGAAGTACATCTGCCTAGCTGGCCTCCCCATCTAACCAAATCTTAATGAAAAAATTATGGAATAATGCGCTATTTATGCGCTATTCATATCCGCAAACAAAATTTTTTGTGCTCCTTCCGTTTAGCTAAAAAAAAATTTTTTTGTGGGGGGGCTGAGTAGGCAGTCAGACAACCCCCCCACCCATTAAAAATAATTGATTTGAAAAATTAAATACACAGGATTTATGCGTTATTTATACGCTACTTTCCAAGCATTTTCGATTTTTGCGCTGCAATCCTTAAGGCACTTCCCTCTTGGAGCAAACAGACATATTCACCCCTAAGTCGTTTAAAATTGCAAAATTAAATACTCTGACTATGCAAAATAATTCTCTGATTTATGCGCTACTATTTCCAAGCATTTTCGATTTTTGCGCTGCAATCCTTAAGGCACTTCCCTCTTGGAGCAAACAGACATATTCACCCCTAAGTCGTTTAAAATTGCAAAATTAAGTACAATAGCGCATAAATCATGCAATTATTTTGCATAGTTAGAGTATTTAATTTTACAACTTTAAACGACTTGGGGGTCAATAGGTCTGTTCGCAACAAGAGGGAAGTGTCTTAAGGGTTGCAGCGCAAAAACCGGAAATGCTTGCAAATAATAACGCATAAATTAAACAATTACTTCGCGTAGTCAGAATATTTAATTTTGCAATTTTATATGACTTAGGGGTCAATACGCCTGTTCGCTCCAAGAGGGAAGTGCCTTAAGAGTTGCAACGCGAAAATCGAAAATACTTGGAAATAGTAGCGCATAAATCAGACAATTACATTGCATAATCAGAATATTTAATTTTGCAATTTTGAATGACTTAAGAGAGAATACGTCTGTTCGTTCCAAGAGGGAAGTGCCTCAACGGTTGCAGCGGAAAAATCGAAAATGCTTGTAAATAGTAGCGCATACATCAGACAATTACATTGCATAGTCAGAATATTTAATTTTGCAATTTTAAACGACTTAGAGGTGAATATATCTGTTCGCCACAAGAGAGAAGTAAAGGAGACCTAGGTTAAAAGTTTAATGTATTGTAACGGATTTTTCATAGGAAGTCATTTATTGACACATTTGTGACTGATCGATGCGGAACTTCTTACCCCTTCACGGGGCTTGTTATCGTATTGAAATAAGTTGTTACTAAGAAATAAGGGTTGCTTTTAATGAAATGTTTCATCTTCTAAGAAAATAAAATACAGTTTTATTAATAATATTTATATGTTAAGTTTCAGATCAATAAAAATATTTTATGTTTAAATAAAAATCAAAACGATATAATAACCATATAATAACCATAAATGTTATTTTTAGTATAAGAATCTTCTTGTCAGCCTCTAATGTTTGTTTGAACCTACTTGTTGAGATTTACACTTAAATGATAAGTCATTAACAATGTTAAACCTAATATAATAATTAATTAGTCATCTAGAGGATCAAAAATCATCGCATGACTCACCGGAATCACAGTTTGGACAAATGTATGATACCGTATTCATGTTTTTTATACATTTACAATGAGCCCAGTTTTTACAAAGTGTACATTCGATCCACTCTTCTCTGGCCTGTGATTTGGAATATGCCTCACAACAAATAATGCAATAATATTCAATGTTGTCTTCCTCCTTTTCCTCTTGGAGTATCTTTCGCTTAGCTGAATGTTTATCTTTTCTTTTCCCTTTTCCTTTTCTTTTGTTTTTAGTTTTTAATTAATTTCTTCTTTCTTTCTTTTTTTTTATTTGACTGCTCTACTGCTAAAGCTTTCTTTTCTGGAGTATCAGTTAAAACAGCTGATTTTCGAATCCGACGACGCATAGATTTTTCCTGTCTCAGTGTCGCTTTTGGTAGAGGCCGAACTACTTCAGGTGAAAATATTGCAGGTGCTGTTTCATTCCTGGAAAGGTCAATGATAGGCTCTTCAACGCCATTAAGAATCGATTGTCTTACGTTATGAATGTTGGAGGACCCTGGTTGAGGTTCATTTTCCTTTTCGATATTTTGATGCATTATGACAGCTGATTCCTGGTTCTCAATTAATTGACGATCGGTCATGTAAAACGGAGCAAAATCCTCGTCTGTAAATATGTTTTTGTTATATGGACATATTCCAGTCTTCTTGAATCCATTAATTATGTTGTTGGGAATTGATGACAAAGGCCAAGCAAATTTGACAATCCCTGGAAAATCATAGACGGACATGATTTTTCCAAGATTATTACGCATCCAGTTATCTTGTGCAACAGCACAATAACTTTTGAACGGTCCATAGACACTGACATTTAATGGTTGTAAGCGATGGGTGCAATAAGGAGGAAAAGAAAGCATTATGACTCCATTAGATTTTGCTTTTTCAATAACGTTTATGTCGATATGTGAAGAATGATTGTCAAGTAACAACAAAACTGGCTCAGATGAAGTTGGTTCCATGTTTTATGAAGTGATCCATATGTATCAAAAACTCAGTTGCTGTCATCCATCCAGAGCTGTTTCCGGCTCCAATTAATTCTGGTGGACCATCTTTGATAAATAAGTCTTTATATTTAAGTCGCGGGAAAATAAACATCGGCGGTATAGTGTTTCTCGATGCACTAACTGCCATTTCAATGGTAAGTAGTGTACTGCGTTCGGCTGATATAGAACCTACTTGCTTAATGCCTTTTTTAGCAATTATTTTTTTGGCTTTTGAACGTTAATACGCCGGTTTCGTCTACATTCCAAATTTTTGATGATGTCAAATTATGTTTAAGCAATATAACACCAAGTTTGGTGTTCTTTAAAAGTTTTTTAAAAGAGCACCTAACCAATCAGGGCCAGCCATGCCATCTTTGTGTCAAAAAAGTGGAATGTTTTTAAGGTTAAATTTTACCGCACATTCATACGCTAATTTTCTCACTTCTTGCGGTAGAAAACCAAAATAAATTGAAGAGCATTTTAAAAGATATTCTGCCATAACGTTTTCTTGTTCCTCGTTGAAAACTAACCTCATTTTCTTGTAGCTTCTTGTCTAGCATGAAGTTTTTTAACAAATCTCGACAGAGTCATGTGGCAGATATCGAAATCTCTAGCGACTGTTTTTATCTTCTGGCCTTCTTATATAACAGTTTCAGCAGCCTTACGCATAACTTCAATAGAACTAGTGCCCCTTCCGATCTTTCGTTTATATGTTCGCATCCTAAAACACAGCAGGAACTATTTACACCTTTGCAGTGGGGCAAATAGTTATGGTCACAATATGCCCCCAGTTACGATAACAACTAGTCTCTATCGACACATGTGGCAATTCGTGAAATTATTCTGCTTATATATTGAAATAGTCTAATAAATACTAATGCAACATGTTCTTAAATGTTATTTGATCCATAAAGACGAAATAATAAATGATATCGACGTTAAATAATTGAAATAGACCAAAAAATAATGACCGAAAAATATTTACTTTACGTAGTACATGACTAGGTCTTGCTTATAACTATACAATTCACTGTCGCGGACTACTGAAGTGCATGACGGAATGGTGTGATCGACTCACACAGCAGAAACAATTGAAAACACAACGCTATCCTTTTTCATTTTGAAGATATAACCATCGGAATAACTTACCCTCGGAACTTTTAGCCCCTGTCTCCCCTATCTTAAGGGTTGCAGCGCAAAAATTAAAACTGTATGCATATGATAGCGCATAAATAGCACATAAATCCTGTATTTAATTTTTCAAATCGGTTGTTTTTAACGGGTGAGAGGGTTGACTGACTGCCTCTACTCAGCCCCCCACATAAAATTTTTTTTTAGCTAAACAGAATAAGCGCAAAAATTTTTTCTTGCGGATATGGATAGCGCATTATTATATAATTTTTTAAATTAAGATTTGGTTAAGTGGGGGGGGGGCAGCTAGGCAGACGTATCCCTCACTAAATCTGAATGTACTAAGGATGTTCGATTCAAGATCGATTTTTTAGAAAATCGATTCTTTTACGTTCGATTCTTGATTTTTTAGATCGATTCTTAAGCTCCAAAGACCGATCTTCCGTGTACAGCTGATCACAGAAAGGTTGTAATACTTTTTGCCATGAGTTTCGAAATGCAGCTTGCTCACCGAGCGATTAGTTCTTACTTATAGATCCACTGATTTACATTCAACTACTTTACGAGCAAGGCTGAGTTTCGAAAGACATAAAAAAATGAAGTGTTGCAACCTTTCTGTGACTGACCATATGCATTGGAATCGTTTTTTTTTTTTTTACGAACAGGGCAATTTGCCTACATTTTTTAGATCAATCTTTACCGAATCGATTTTTTGACAGTCAATCTTTTGGTGAATCGCTACTCGCGGTTGCGATTCAGGTCGATTAAAAAAATCGATTCTTTTGCTTAGCTCGAGCATCCCTAGTACAAATCAATCATATTAAAGAATTTTACAATTATAGTTGCAAAACTGCTTTTTCTACTGAACACAGTCAATGTTGCCTATATGCCGATTTATATTATATTTTTGATAATAACATAATGAATTATTAATATGTAATATAATGTGTAATATAATCATTAATAATATAATAATTGTTATAAAATTTCATGTATATGCAATACATTTGTTATTTTCATATTCGAATCTAAAAATAATAGATTCATTTACTGTTACGAAAAAATAAGAGGTGAATTTCTTAGTTTTGCAAAGCTTTGCTAGCCTGCTTCCCTGATACACTTTTGTATTAAAATAGTTTTAATTTTCAAAACATTAATACGAATTATTTGAAATTTTCAGGATATCAAAATATGCGCGAAGAAATTCGATTCGCGAAAGATCGTCCTGCGGGTTATCCTATACGACCACATAGAAGAACATTCTTTTAGTTCCAATCAATGTTCGGATGCATTCCTGACCTTATTTGGCCATCATTGCGCTTCCCAAAGGATTCCAAGGTACAAATAATATATCCTCGTGAAGATTCCACATAACTTCTCTCGCAGATAAATTATTTCTTCTCATTCAAGAAGGAGTAGAATACAAATTAATAAACCATAAAAAAAGACATTAAAAATCGATTTTGGAAAGAGTTCACTATTAGTCTTCGTTTTTCATTTTTTAAAGTCCACTATTTTTTTTATAATTCAACAGTTATCATTTAATCTTTATTAAAAAATAATCGATATAGAATTAATAAGAGAATGCACATAACACGAAGGAGTTGCAAGACTTCCGATATATTTTATCTATATTTTAGTTGCAAATGACAACTCAATGAGCATCCTATGAATTATATACAAACTGACACTCTAATTCTTCATGTGGAAATAACAGTACAGATCCTTTCGAAATATGAGTGTCAAGCGAACGCGAAGTGGGTCATTGTTGTAAACTGACGAAGAAGCGCGCACACAACGGAGAGTCAGGGTCGCGTAAAAGATCGAGGGGATCGTCGATCTCTCTTCGAGCGAGCGTTTACGCACGGATGAACCTGTAATAGCGCAAACCGCTCTCGGCAACCTGCGGTGATCGGAGTGGAAAGACAAGAGGAAACCAGGAGACAGCGAAAAAGAACGGGTCGAATAGACATATGTATATATATCTATACATTTAGGAAGAGAGAGAAAGGGAGAGATTGCAGGCAGAGAGGGACCGTTACATACGTAACTGCGCTCTAAGTGCATCGATCGCGATGCAAACGTCGTAATCGGATTCCCACGCAAATCGCAGCTGCCTCGGATTAGCAACTGAGATTAGCGACGCGGACGATCGCGACGCATACCGAATTTCCTCCGGGATCGTGACGCGAGAGCGGTATCAAGGATCTCAATTTTGCCCGATGAACGAGACATGTGAAATACGGTCTAATTCTCGGCTATCATGTAACGTGACAATAAATAATAAAACTTATAAGTGTGCTTCTGCAGACTTACTTTCTTACTTAATAAAATTCCTGGATTATTAAATACAACACTTCTGCAATCTAAATTGTACTAATTCTTTCAAAAATTCTAACATTATCGATAATACTACACAGTTGGAAAAAATGTGTTGAATTTAACATAAATCGCATATTCTAAACGATCTATTCAAATTTTTGAGTTAATTTTACACAAGATAAATATGTTAGAAGATAACACAAATATTACGTAAGAGAATAAATACAAAGAAAGATAACATCGACACAATTTGTAAACAAACCGTGGGAACATTTTTTTTTCAGAAAATTAACATTTATAATATGTTAAATTAACACATATTTCATTCATTTGTCTTAGAATTTACGTTTTAAAACACATTATTTTTATGTTACTTGTTCACTTACTCATAAATTGTGTCATCTTGACACTAAGAAACATCGAATATCATTTCACAAAAAATGTTTAAATAACATAATCACATTATGTTAAATTAACACTCGAATATGTTAAAAAATTCAACACAAATTGTTAACACAAACGTGAGTAAACTGTTTTCAACATAAATACACAAATTTTTTTACTGCATAGTAATCCTTGTTATAGAAAAATATTTTAAAATAAACTATTATATTTTTATAATGCACAAAAGACTTTGATATTTAATTTTTATATTATTTCACATATCTTGAATTATGTAGCATTTTATTATAATACAATAGAGATAATATTTACACATTAAAAAAATTTGTGTATTTGTGTTGGAAACGGTCCACTCACGTTTGTGTTAACAGTTTGTGTTGAATTTTTTAACATATTCGAGTGTTAATTTAATATA
>NW_017257392.1:40661-43462 GCF_001594055.1 Mycetomoellerius zeteki | reverse complement strand
ATTTAAAGATTTTTTTTGAAATTGATATTCAATGTTTCTTAGTGTCAAAATGACACAATTTATGAGTAAGTGAACAAGTAACATAAAAATAATATGTTTTAAAACGTAAATTCTAAGACAAATAAATGAAATATCTGTTAATTTAACATATCATAAATGTTAATTTTCTGAAAAAAAAAAAAATATGTTCTCATAATATGTTTACAAACTGTATCGATGTTATCTTTCTTTGTATTTATTCTCTTACATAATATTTGTGTTACCTTCTAACATATTCATCTTGTGTAAAATTAACTCAAAAATTTGAGTGGACCGTTTGGGACATGCGATTTATGTTAAATTTAACATATTTTTTCCAATTGTGCATTTCCTCTACATAAATTATTTGTTGACTCTTATTCTACGAGAATAAATCTAACGTAACAATTTTCTTGTTAGTAGATTTTTTACGAATTTTCCTTTCTGTATTTTATTTAAAGACTGCACCAGCTGATATAAAATGACTCTCATTCTAACGCATAATATATTCACAAACTAACATGATAGTACTAAATGATTTAAAGTTACACATTTGTATATTAAATGCAAAAATTAAATGCCCATTGAAAGAGAGAGATATAAAAACGATTCAAATAGACCTTGATAAATTATAATTTCTCTGATTAATAACTTTCTGCGAGAAGTTGATATAGGGAAGCTGCAGCGAAAGCTTCGTCAAGATCATGGACTTGTAAATCTAGGCTATTGCATTACGTGCTCATTAATTCGTGGTCGTAGCAGATTTTCCGCTTAATTCACTTCATTAATCTCGCTGCGATCAAGCAAACTGTATAATTAATATTACTTATGTATTATTCATTGTTGTAAATCGTCGAATCGTACATTCACATCTATATTCATTCACTTCGGTCACAGACTCGAAAAGTTTGATATCCATTCTTTAAGTTTTTGCAACGTAAATTTTAGAAAAATAAAATATTTGATTACTTATATGTAATCGGGTATCCTTTTTTCGAATAACTTTTTTCTTAAACAAAAGGAAATCATTCTGATTCTAATAAAGACTAAAATATCTTTCGATAATTGCTCAATCATTTTCATCGAATCTCCTTAATTTCCGGTGTAAAACTTGCGAAACACAGGCGATAAATATCGTCACATAAAACTAAATATATGTCGTGCGTTCGGATATTTATTTTTTGAATGAGTCAAATGTGGCAACAAGGGTGATCGAACTCATATCGAACGTCTAGTCGATGATGTCAGAGCAAGATATTCTCAGCGAGAAACAAGAGAACGCTGTCGAGATGTAAGTGCTCGCGATTCCAAACGGGAAAGTGCCGCTACCTGTGGTGAAACGCGCGGTGCAACTGCAATTGCAAGTGCTCGAGATAAGCGTCACAGAGAAAATAGTCGTCGGGCGACCTTTATCAATCGCGACATCGTATGCGAACGGCAAGTTCGACGCGGAATTGAGTATGTGAACTGATACGCCAACTTCCAAACGCGCTTACAAGGATTTGACTTATATTTAAAAAAAACACTGTTAAATTCATATATAGTGTTAAATTATATCCAATTTGAATTATTTTTAATCATTTCTATAGTTGCCGTTGCTTCTACTCAATATGTCATTAATTTAACAATGGCGAGGGGGTAATCACTTAATATAATTGTGGAATAGAGTTCTCGAAATCATTATGAAATTTCTATGTATAATCCGACAATTACGTATGCGAGAAATTATTGTATAATATTAAATAAAATTGTATATTTTATCAAATGACTTCATATGTAGTGAAAAAAATTATTTATGAAATCATATGAAATATGATGAAAAACCAGATGAAATCATATGAAATTAAATGAAATCATGTAATCTGTGGGACAATATTTCAGCTAGTGGTTACCCCCTCGAACAATGGAGTTAATTTAATTAAAAAAAATGTATTAAATGTGACTTAAATTTAGTTTATTATTTAGTAAGTACATACATACGTCAATATGGACTTACTTATTTTGAAACTGATCACTAAAATAGGTTAATTTATATTTTGACATACATGGAGATTAAAAATAAACGAAACGTTATTTAACTTAAGGAATTGAATTACCATTGCTCCTTTGATGTTTAACAATGAAGAGAATAATAAAATTAATTATATCTCATCACGTCATAGAATATTACGAATAGTCCAGAGAACATAAATCGCTGACGAAAGAATTTATTTGCAAATCTAAATTGTTCTACCACTGGCGTGAAAAGAAATATACGCTCGTTCATTCATGGATCTCGATATATTCTCGTTCGTTCTCTCAGCATAAATGCACCTTAACGGCGAACACTCTAGTACTCGAGTACTTGCTTTACGTGCGCACCTGATCCACGTGCATGGACGCCGTAATCGTTTCACTGATCGGTTTCCGCCCACGCTTTCCACATCTTGTCAAAAATAAGACTTGCGCGCGTGTCGTAAACAATATCACGAAGCCAAAATTGGCGGAAAGCCAGATTTCTAATTTTGAAAGAGCATAGAGAGCACGATTCCAGTGTTCCCGCAGATTAACAAGTGACCTGAATAATGTATACATATTAGTATTAGTATATATATTAGTATATATATAATATTATATTATATTTTACGTAAATTTGAATACAACATTCCTCACGTTACAAATTCTACGAATCTTTTTTCTTAATTTTTAGAACTACGATTAAAAATGTTTCATTCATCTAATTTGTTTATCCAAAAAATAAAATTGCTTCTTGTGTGTGCGTGCGTGCTTGCGTGCGTGCGTGC
>NW_017257392.1:0-40596 GCF_001594055.1 Mycetomoellerius zeteki | reverse complement strand
GTGCGTGCGTGCGTGCGTGCGTGCGGGTGTGTGTGTGTGATGTGTAAAATATATCTTTAAAGAGATAAATTTATTCATATTGCAAATAAATTCTTTGAAATAGACTTTAATAATATGTCTTAATAAATTTTGCGAATATTATTTATTTTCTCTTATTTTATGTTTCTTAATTTAATGTTTCATATGACTCTCATTAAGTTTAATATATCGAAATTTAAATTTGTCCTGCTTGTTAATTGTAATGTTCAAACCAAACAGTACAAACACATATTTTTCAACATTCACCGTTTTTGTTTGATCATAAAATATGCTAGGGCTTTAGATTCCTATCGTAGCAATGTGAAACTTACGCTATGAGAAAGGTGTGGTTTCTGGAATGACGGTCAATGAAATGAGCCGCTTTATGAAGTGCATGAAGCCACTTTTGTATCTAAATAAGGATGAGCACGCATTCAAAAAAATTGATTTCCACGATAATAAGTACGTGTTTGCGGATTTTCTAACTATGATTGTATTGCATTCTGCACATTAGATATTTAGAAACTGAAAACTGTTTTCTCTTCTTTCTCCCTCTCTTTTTCTTTTCATATAAATTTAAATGTTTCTATTACAAATATATCTACGAAATTGCCTAGATTTAATCATAATAATAACAAGATATTTTTAAGATAAGAATTATTTCACGATATCTGATAATGAAACTGAAATTACAAAAGTTTTCTTATTGTCTCTTTTTAATTTCAACTCTAAAAAAGGCAAGAAAATTTTTTCGCTGAAAAAACTCCACCTTTCCATTTCTCGACCTGGAATTTTGAAATCAATAGACGCCCGCCGGCCGGCGGTGTGACGAATGTCCAGCGATGTAACACAACGCATATTGGCTTGACCTTTTACATCGGGACCAAACCGACGGGAGTAAAGTAACGACGAAGCGAATCGCCGTCATGGCTCCAATTCAGCCGATAACGAAGCACTGATTATCGTGGGACGGAATGCACACTGCCAATTGTAAATCCCTTCTTCACAATGTATATAACATACATAATGCATTATGTGAGAAATCGATACGTATAATAATGACGAATAAATATTATGCTAAAGAAATTGGAAAAAATAAGGGCAATAGGAGTCAAGCGCAGAAGACGTCGCGCAAATAATACACCCATAAAGGGTAAAACTTCTTTATTCTACTGAACGCGCTTACATGTTTCGGCTCACTTTTGAGCCTTCTTCAGAGACAACACAAATTAACATATATAAACTGTGAATAAAAGATTTTCGGGATAATTAATTATAATGTTAAAGTTTTTTGATAAATTAGTTTTCCATATTCTCTATTTCGATATTTCTAATATTTCCTTTCTTTTTCTTTTTTTTTCATTCTTATTTGAGTTTAATTTCTGGCATTTATATTTTCGATGTAGGGGAGTTCACCATGACAAGATAACTTTTATTCACAGTTTGTATATGTTAGTTTGTGTTATCTCCGAAGAAGGCTCAAAAGTGAGCCGAAACATGTGAGCGCGTTCAGTAGAATAAAGAAGTTTTACGCTTTATGGGAGTATTATTTGCGCGACGTCTTCTGCGCCTGACTCCTATTGCCCCTATTCTTTCCAATTTCTTTTGATTTATAAGGAGTCTTTGTTAGTTTGATTTGTTATACGGAAATATTATGCTAATCTAATTTATCTTATCAGAACGTCTGTGACATTAATTTAATTAAATTTTAATTTTAAAAAAGTACAAAATTTATCAACAAATCATTGGTATTTCATTCTTGATCGATTCATTATTTTATTCAAGTTTCGTTAAAAGATTGCATGTTCTTAGTGCTGCATTATTAATGCATAATATATATATATATATGTGTGTATATATATAACATTAAAAACAGATTACATTTTCTCCTATATCTTTTCATAATCCTTTCATCAACTTTATCACTAAAAAATAGTTATCCGAAATGTACCTTGACGTCATTATCATGTTAGGAATAATTCCGAGTATCACAATCACGCGGTGCTATTACACGACACTTAATTCCGTGTATTTATTGATAGGAATATTTATTTACTGATGCTCACACAATCAGCAGAACTGGATTATTAAGTGCGGTCGTCGCAGTTAGTTGTAGTCGCTACGTGTGCAAAGAAAGCAAATAAACGCAAAAGCCGGCAATTGTTGCTGGTGTGCATTGTTAGCTAACGTGATCTGTCTGTCTCCTCCACGAACGTTTGTATTACGATATACTAGTCGCAATCTCGTGCTTGGAATATTACAATCTAGGGGATAAACCGTGCGGAATTTTCACATATAAGCTGGAGGTATTAGTTGGACTTAGCAAGCAGGTGCTGCTTAACTCGAAATCAGAGAACACATAACTGGATATAATTAACTTAATTCTAAGCGGAATGTTGATTAAAACAGGAAACATAATAATAATAAAAAAATCATGCTACTATTAACTATTATGAACATTAATAATGTATAAAATTCAGAGCATACTTATGATCTTGCTAAGAATTATTAGATTCGATTTCTAAATAAATAATTTCGGTATTGACTTTTACAGAATATGATTATCGTTTTATAATTGGAACTTAAATTATCGTCATATTAATCGAAATTTGTTTTTGTTTAATTTAGTACTATTAGCGTTTAACATCTCTGATGTGAATTTAACATCAATGCGGTATCTATGTATATATAATTCTCACTATAATGATGTTAATATTAACACCAACATGATGTAGATTTCAAACACCTGGTATTCATATCAACATCATGGTGTAGATTTAAAACCCATGGTAAAAATAAATTCATATCATATTGGTGTTAATATTAACACCAACGCAGTGAGAATTATACTCGTATGTATAGACACTGTTATTTTTTACAGTGAAGAATACCTATAAGGTATAATGAAAAAAAATAGTATTAAGAATTCGATTAAGGACTATTCTGCGATTTTCACTATTTTCTAGCGATAGTTAGATAGCATTACGTATTTGCATGTTTGTCATTGACGGATTATTTACACGTGGCGGACAACGCGTGGCCGAGAAAGCGATGTGTTTGACGATCCGATCGATGGAAGACTAGCCACCATAAACGGTTTAACATCAGTACGACAAACAAATCACCGTCGGAAGTCCGATAATGCCGATTGACGGCACCGGCGCAGCAAACATTCGTTCCGCGGCTAATGGTCGCCTGTCGACGAATATCTGAGCATAAAACGCGCGCGCGTTTGTCATCCGCGATATTTAATCACCGCTTCAATTTAACATTGCGCTTAATTATTCTCGAACGATCTGCGTGAAGTATAAGCGTATTTTACGTTCGGCTTTCTAAACGCATTCAATCTCCGACTGCAACTCTTCAAAACTCCAGTCGTGTGCTAAAGGAGAAAAACGAACGTCGATTAATTAATTCCGCGATGCATTTGATGAATACATAACATTGCGTTTCCGCCGAATAACTCGAAAGAAAGTTTGAAATTTTGATTTATTGGCTGAGTGGCTTGCTAAATATGGTCGCATATCAACGTCATTACAATGAAAAGAAAGTAAGCGCGCACGTTTGTTGAAAACGTTTATATGAAGACACTTTCGAAATGTGCATTTGGGAATCTTGACAGAGTTAAGCTTAGGAATATTAGACAAATATATATTTTCATTATGTAAAATATATTTTTATTATCACTAATCTTTCAATAATTTATTCGAGAATTCCCGAGTCGAAATTTTAGTCCTACTTTGAATCTCTTTCAATTTCAATTAAACCTTATAAACCTGTTTTGATACTTATATACAATCAAATAGGGCCTCTTTTAATACGTTATTACTTAATCTACACGGAGAGAAAAGATTAGAAGTATTAGCCATAAATATGATTAATTCAGTCATATCATGCTTAATATAGCCACTACCACACCGTATTAATATTGCAACTATACAATTATGGATAACCTAACTTTCTTAATGATAGCATATCCATCAGTTTGGATTGAGATTCCCAAATTTTTCTAATTTATATAAATTGTCACAATAGAGTAATTGTACCGTATTACTAATTGGACATGTACAGTATAATCCTACTATATATGCTATATAGTACAGTCCCTCAAAAAGTATGGTTGGAATATAATCAATACCTACAAAAGAATATGGTTAAAATAATCATACCATCTTTGTGATATTACTATGTAATCTTTATTATACCATATAATCTTTATTATGTGATCTAACTAACCTTATTTTAATGCATAAATTCAATAAATATTCCAATATCATATTCATTGAATTTATGCACTAAAACGGTATAGGTGTAAATAGAAAACACATAATAAAAATTAGTTAGGTTAAGGATCTCACATTTCATTCACTGATTACCAACATATCTTGGCACTGATATCAGTGATTATCCACTGATTCAGATTTAGAGAGAGTATGAATAGTATAGTCCTTAAACAATATGAAAAATACAATGTAAATATAATATATATTTACATTATGTAGAAAATGTCCCACAAAATAACGCCGTAACTTGTGCATAATGCACCCAAAGAAAGGTTTTTTCGATTTAAAGAAATGTTTCTTTATTATATGTGGTTAAAGAACAAATTTCTTTGATTTGAACGTCATTTCTCTCTTTGATTTAAACATTATTTTTTTAAATCAAATAGAAACATTTATTTTATTTAAAGAAATTATGTTCAAATCAAAGAAATGACGTTCAAATCAAAGAATTTTCTTCTTTAACCGTACAGCAAAAAAATATTTCTTTGAATTGAAGAAACCTTTTTCTGAGTGAGCGTTGACAAAAACACGATTACAGGTATGAATCATTTGTTTAAATCAGGTTGGGCGCGTTCTATTCGAAATATATGTATGGCTAAACTGATCATACTTGTATACCTACTCGAAACATGTAAAGCTGCAGTAGGCATATATACTATATGTCTACATACATAATATTTTATTTATGCCTTAAAAAGATACTTTAGCTGGCATGAACATATTTTAATTCATAAAATCAGCAATTATTTCGAGGACTTAATATAGTTATACCATCATACTCGTGCAATTTATAATGTGCTTCATCTGACCATATCTACTTAGAAATAATCATATAGTTGCATTTCATATATCGACTGATTAATGTATTTATTGAGATCGCTGTTATATGCAAAAAATATAGTTGTATTATGAATTAACCTTTAACTATATTCGTATGGTTATGAGTTCCTTATGATTTCTCTTCGTGTACAGCTTCTATTTATAAAACTTCTTTTGAACCTAAAAATAGGAAATCTTGCAATAACTGCCATTTACAGGCTCAACGTAGGAGCTCAATTCATTAGATTAGAATCTATTATAAATCTCTAGAGTCTACATACGTCATCTTTAGAGTCTACATACGTTCTAAAACTAAGGTTCAAAGTAGGAGCAAAATTTCGACTCGGGCAGTGTGAAAATTTGAGTTCACATTTCTCTGGATGAAGCATCCAGGTGAAGATAAAAATATCATTTACCACATGGATGCGTCGTGATACATCCATGCCGAAATAGAAATACGAGTTTACATGAGGCGTCACGTTAATTACGTTAATTGGAAGTGGCATCGTTCCGCATCGACATTTCGCACAGCATTTTGTTTCATTAGGCGCTGGTGCGATCCTTCCAGAGTCTATAAATGCAAATGTGGCTTGGCTCGGTCGAGCTCGCGTCAAAGAGAGGACAATCTCAATTTGAATTCTCCGGCATGAACTCACGTAGTTTCGCACTTACGCGTGCGGAACATTAATTTCACGTACAACGGCACAACGTTTCCCACGCACAGCTGATTACGGACAAAATATACTCGTTACAGAATGTTCAAATCGAAATTCGCGCGCTAAGTGGAGAAGTTGACACTGCGTCTTTCTTTAAAAATAAATTGTATTTGGACTTGTCCATTTTCTGCTGTCCATTTTTGGATGTCCACGTATAATTGTGACGTCACTAGGCATATAAAAAATTCAGAGAAAGCCTAATGGTGAGCCTTTGAAATCCCTTCGTTCACGATCAACGAAGCCTTCGTAACGAAGATAGCATGCGACACGGTACGTCATATATTGCATTAGGGTAACTTTATTAATTAAGCGCAAGGGACAGACGGTGTGGCAGACACGTATTTTCCCTACGTCCATTTGTTCCCTTCCTCATTCGCACGGTCGAGGAATATCATCGGATATCCCTATATATCATCGTAAGCTTCCAATTTACCGGAAACGGAGGTGACACGCGATACCATCGGAATTTCTCATTCCATTTTCACTCATCGATATCGAACCTATTACTTTCGGTGAAAAATTTCAATTTTTCCGTGAGAAACGTGGTATCCAATATTAATCCGAGAGATCTCCTTAATTTATTGGTTGGAATCGAATTTATAGTCCAATTTTGAAAATTGCAACAAGCAATAGAAAGACCAATGATTCAGAAACAAAAACAAGATTTCTTTCTTCGAAAAATTTGCGCTAATAAAAAAAATTCTTTCTACCTAGTAACTAATAAGTATTCTAAAATAATTCCCTAAAATATTTTATGGAATAGTTGAGAAACTTTCACCGAAAACATTGGAATCCCCACATTGTCAGTGAAGATAGCGTGTGCTGTATGTCGTAGATACACGCTTTACGAATATTAACGTTAACTTCTCGTCTAAGCATGCAAAACAGCAATCGTCTTAAGGTACACGTGTACATACGTATATATGTAGTCACTGTTCGTCCGAAACGACTTCCCTCTCAGTCCTTTGAAATGCAGATACAAGCGCGCCGCCGTTTCTATATGCATTTTACGTAGAAACGTATTTTTTGTGCGAGCATGCGTCTTTGATGTAACGCGAGCAACATTTCTTTTTTCAATTAAAGAATACAAATAAAAAATAAACTTTAATTTTTGCTATCCTGCTCCTACATCAAACACGTATGTATATGGATTCTGTTCTTATTCTTCTTTTTAAATTAGATTTTATTTTGCTACTACTTTTCCTCAAATATTTATCATACACAAAAAAAATGTATGTAAGTAGATGAGCATAATACGTATGTAAATGTATGTAAGTATCCACAGTGCTTAAGCTCGAGTCCGCGAGTTCAGTAAGCCCTAATGACTGTATGAATACTATGAATCAGTCATCCCTACGGAACAGTGAACAACACAAAAAGGGATATTAACATATCTTTAACAAAAGTTATGTTAACAACTTTCATAAAGTTTGTCTTGAAAAAATATCTTTTTCCTTAAATTATAACAAAATTTTATATTGAAAGTATTAAATAAATTTTTATAATATAGCCGTGATAAAACAAATGAAAGGAAATTTTTACTAAATTTGTATAAAAATGTATTCTATATTTTTTAAGATGCTACAGAAAGAGAAAGAGACAGAGAGAAACCTTTATGTCTTTTTTGCATCTTTAATAAGAATTAGAGGATGTCATTGTACATTTCAAATGCTCAGATGCTCGGATACTCGAATTTCCTTTGATGTTCTTCTTGTGAAATTAATAAATTTCTTATATACTGGCTGGAAAAATATAAAAAATATGAAAATGTTCATTTTACATAAACACACTGACCAAGTTATACCTAGAGACATGTACCTTTTTCCGCTTGTCAACGTCAACGTCGCGCAACTTGAATGCAATTGCATCGCTCGACTCGCGCGGGCGTCATGATGTTTGCACACCGCATTCCGGTGTTCTTTCAACACTTTGTCGACTAACAAGCGGCGGTAGGCAAAAAGAAACCGATAAGTCAACGAGGGCGATGTATCCCGCGCGATTTACCTACTAACCGTGGCCGGTTTTTTCCGTGTTAAGAAACCTGTCACTTTCGCGCCACGCCATATGCACCGACTATTAATCGATATGAATAGAGTATGATTCTTATTTCAAAGAAAACCTTATGATGCAATCGATTGTTAATATAAAATTTATTGTTTAAACAGCTGGAAAATGTTACTTTTGTTTAGAATACATGGCTTAAAAATTCCAAGCCATCTATTCTTAATTTAAAAATATTTTAGAAAAAAATTTTAAATTTTTCGGATTAATAAATTTATTTAAAAAGAAATATTCGCTATTTCTTATATATATATATATATATACAATATCAATTTAAAGAAATTAAGATCAATTTAAGGAAATATTACGTTTACTAAAATATTTTGTTTCGTGAGATTACTATAGTCGCGAAAATAGATGATTATCGTGGGGATTTTTGAAAAAGCTGTCAACTAAAAAGATCAAGGGATTAATTTCTCAGTCATCCAAGCGGGGATGAAACTTGGCCTTTTATATAGCTGATAAAACGTCGCCGTGCAGTTTCACCCTCCGATCGTTCCTTGAAGCGCAAAGATCTCTTTGATTCCAGCTAATCCTGTTAATTGTAGCGTAGACTTAACGCATCGGTGAATTTTCCCATGGAAAGTATTATCGTTAGCTTTCACGCAATGACACGCCGAGTATCTTTCACTATCATCACGTCAACCATCGCGCAACCTATTTATGACTGTCTGTGTGTTATAAAGTCTTGTCATTAATATCTATGAAAGTAAATTTTACAGAATGGATCAAGAATTTCCCTATTGCTGAAAAAATGTACTTATTAATAAATCATATTTTATGATAGTACTAATAATAATTTATCTATCAAAAAATAATATCATCATTTTGTCTAGAAATTTTTACACACACAATTTGATGGTATTTAACATATATTTTCTTAAGTTTATCACCAATTAATAATTCTTGCAATATTTTATATAATTGTCTATAATAATTTTCATAGATCAAGACAAAAAATATTCCAAGTTGATTCATTAAAATATTTAAATATATTAATTATAACTTCTTTCTCATGATAATTTTTTTAATCTTAATCTATTTTTTATTGATATATTTTAGATATTGTGTTAATTTAACATCGATAAGCACAAAATAACAGAGAGCAGAGAATCAAAAAATACATAAGACTATCAAGTACAAAAAAGCGCGGTATAAAATTAAATCATCCGGAAGAGTAAGTTATCTCTCAAAGAATGAAACGTTGATCGCATACGACGGCGCTTATACTTTGCTCTTATTATACCCTCCGTCCTGGAGAGCTCCTGGTACCTAATTGGCCGAAAGAGAAGAAGGCACTCGAATCTCGGAGTGCTCGATCGCGATTTGCGGTTTTAATTAAGCCTGGTAATCCCCGAGAACAACGAGAGTTCGTGATTTCTTCCTTCGCGTCTTCGACCTTTCTTCCCTGAATCGTTATCAGTGCAAACATTGCTTCATCCCAGAATAGAAATATGTATGACTGTACATGCATATGTCGCTTGGCGGCCTGAGACCGGAAGTCGCGACCGATAAAAAATGCTTATGTGTCTTCATGATTATTAAAACAATACGTCAACGTCGCTTAACATTATACCGTTCCAGAAATAGAATAAATCTTAAAAATCTAAACAATGATTTCGAATATTCTCTAAAAATAGATTTTTTCATGATATGATAATTGTTTTTTATTTGTTCTTTTGTATAATATTTATATCTGTTAGTGTTGTATTAAAAATATTGATAGTGAAATTTTTTTGAAATTGTATTATATATAAATTCCTTTGTTAAATTTAATTAATACATTGCTACACTATTAAGTTCCGATATGACAGAAAACTTTATTAAATTATTTCTTTTCTAAACTATCTCTTTTTTTATACATTTCTTGCTTTTAATTACGATTAGAAGCGAACGTGATAGATTTAGAATTGATGAAATGACTATGATCTCTAGTTTGCAATATGACCAAAGTTGGGCACGTTCCCTAGGATTTACGATTTGTTCAGCTGGTCCCCTAATTGTACGTAATGTTATGAACTCCGACCTATGTTTCCATAAATTGTGCAGCGTGATGTTAACTCTGGACACTAGATATCCCTCTCGACGTCGTAATAACGGTTCATGAATCTACCTGTACACACCTACGCAAGCGCAGACGTGTGGGCCCGTGCGTTTCCGCCTCTGCATTCCCTTATCAGGTAAACCGTATGCGTTACGATGCGTTAAAAGTTGTAAAACGCATTTCTTTAACCACGTTGTTACACTAAATGGAGAAAGAAATGAAGTTTAAATAACGAAGTAAATCTAAAAGACATCTTTTTTCCAAATTGCCGGATCATGAATATAAGAAAAAGAGAAATGAATAATACTTATGTCTTAATATATTAAAAAAAGCAAAATTCAAATATAATATCTAATAAGCAAACTAGTAATAATAATAAAAAAATTATTTTCGAAGTATAAAATTTCTAAAACAGCTTTAATTAAAAGTAGATTAAAAAGAGTTTTTAATTCTTTTGCTATTAAAAAACCGTAAAAGACTAATATTTTTTCTCTTCAATTCTATTATTCAAGCAGAAAAGTTTTGTTAACTTACGAAAAATTCTCACTTTAATCTTTCTGCATTTTTTGATAAAAAAAAATATATGTTGTTTTTTATACATCTTTTCCATACATGTATTTTATGTTCACTCATAAAAATTAAGAACTAAAATACAAAATGAAATAACGCGATAACGAAAATATATGACTGATGTAGTGGGGAATCTTATCAGACAGTGACTGACAATTAATATATCGTGACACCGAATTAAAGCTTAATTAACAAGCTGTCGTCGATAAAAGCGAATAAAAGTGAAAGGGGCAGCGGAAGTGAAGATGTCGAAACGTCGATGCGGAGTGCCTGTCAATCGGAGTTAAATAGCTTAATACCGCCTCCAATGCGCCTACCTATAATGTACACACGAGTGCAAAAACGACGCCCTATGCGCTTACATCAAGCGCTTACATCAAACAAATTTTTCTATTAATATTCAGACTACTTTTTCATTTACATAATTAACTGCATAGTACAATTGCTTCATGTACACAAAGAACGAAAGCGCTCATGTTATGAGATCTTTTTGCGAATGCAGGTACACGAAACGTCGTTGATAAAGCCGACTGTACTGTCGAGCAATGCGCGCAAGTTAGTCTCGGAGTTGCAACTGACGCTTTTTGTTCGTTTCTACGGCAAGCATTTGGTATTATCTCTGTCAACGTAACAAATAAAATAATTACCAGCACCATAATATCAAACATTCTCTCCAAACCATACGTATGTACCATACGATTAAATAATTTTTAGCTTACGTACAATTAAAACTGCTGCTTTAACTTCGAGTAATGAAGATATTACTGTACACGTCAAGACGGATGCTATGGAATTAACTCGCGCGTAGCAAAGAACGCGTGCTGGTTCTAACACGTATCCTACTTGTAGTCTTTATTTCATCACGTTGGTAAAATATGAATGTAAGGAAAATTACGTAGGTGAACTAAACGTGCCAAGAACTTCCGGTTATTGCAAACCGTGAACATTAGAAGAGTTACAATGAGAAAAATGTTCTGATTACACCAACAAGAAGTACAAACAAAACGAATTCTGAGCATATAAATCAGATTTCTAATTATTGTAATTGAATTTCTGGTTGTCTCACAATTAGAATATTTGATAGATTTGTGTCTAATTTATATCTTTCTGATTAAATTTACCAGAATTCTAATTAAATCAACAAGGTTTTTTTCCAGTGTATGAAAAAGCAATTCTCATATCGTATAAAAATTCTTTAGCTAAAAAAGACTGCGATTTTTCATTTAAAAAGAAAACTTAATTTTTACATACTTTCTAGTATCCAAAATATTTATTATGTCGCATAATTTCCTGTTGCATTTTAAATGTGATTCAAGTTTCAAGCAAACATCTATTCGAGATTAATCTACCTTTACGCTCTTCGTTATCACAGCTTCCGGACAAACAACGCTTAAGCGACGGTAGAGACGACGAGCATAAATGTGATAATAATTGCGACAAGCGAATGGTAATTTGCTCGCGCACCTTCATCCTTATCAAAGGAATAACAGGACGACAGTGGTACTATCTCAGATGGCGTTTCCGCGCAGAAACGATTCTTCGTTTCCACGCTGTTACACGTTGCATCTCGCGGCAGACAACGGTCAGGACAAAAACGCCAGTGCAGCAATCATCGCCGCACAAGGGAACCGCGCGAAAATGGTACGTCCTACCTCCGCCAGCTTTGTCTCGAACTCTCGCCTCGAGTTTTACTACCAACCGCTTGCCAAGGGCAAAGGAAAGGGCCACCGAGTCAGAGAAATAGCTAGCTAAGACAGCGAAAGAGACTAAAGAACATCATCGCTCGAGCAGTCTTGCTTTTATACAATACTTACATGTCAGAAAGAATTGTATATATAAATCTATGTAGACAATTTCATTTTGTTATAATAACACTGTTCGACAAAAAATCATGTCACAAATTTGAGAAATTTACAAGTAGCAAAAAAGACTATTTTGTCATTTTCTAATGATAGATGAATTATAATAATTAAAATTGTAACGTGATAGAGCAATTTAGTGTTCAAAAAACTACAGGAAATGTTTAGTCTAGTTTTGATATTCTTTTAGAAGAGTGTAATTTATTAATTACTGTAGATTTTATGTCACTAATGTGAAAATTAATCGCTACCTAATATTTCAAAGTTGTAGAATAGCAATTTTTTGTTCATTTAATAAGGGTTATCTAATTTTACAATCGCTAAGATCAAAATAAACCTATCTGATCATATATGATTTATATGATCTTTCTACGAGTGTGAGACGATCATTCAAAACAAACGAAGCTACGTATCGATCTGTTTTACCGTGGACGATCATTTTGATGGGGCATTGTTTGCTTGTCCACTCCCCTTTTACTGTGGACGTTGCTCGTGAAGAGCGAACCCGTGTAAACTCGCCTTTAATGGAATAAGGAGGAACGATCCTGCCCCTCTCGCTGCCTCTCCTCGTGTTCTCTCTCCTCACCTTTCTCTTCGAGCGACCACGGGGGCGAAGCATTGTGTTATCGATCGTTTTCTCGTTCCCGAGGCACGAGAGAGCTCGAATCGTGGCACGATGTGAATTCGTGACTCTCGCGCGAGGATTGATCGATCTGGGCTCCACAAGGCGTAGAGAGGTACACGGGTGGACAGAAGAGAAAAGTCGATCGGGAGATCGCGAATGAAGGAGCAAACGAAAAGAGCGAGTGAGACGATCTAATAATAGGGCAAGCATGTACATTAACGTACTTCCGTGAGAGTATCGTTAAGGGCGTCGAGAAACCGGAAAGTCGACAGAAGAGAGACGAAAGGGGGAAAGGAGACGTGGGAAGAGGACGAGGAAGGGCGTGAAAGAGGAGGCCCAAGAGTAAATTTAGACGGGCGCCTTCTGGTCGCGGCAGATGTGAAAACGCGTCGATAAATCGACACTCTAAACGCACGCCTTTAATGCGAACAAGAAACCTGGATTTTTAACCCTTTCGCGGGTAACACAAATCGAACTTGTTAATTTTGTGTGCTTAGGATATAAACTTATTTGTTTAAAAACGGTGTAATCCGCGATTTTTGATAATTAAAATAATTATGTGCGAATCTTTCCAGGGTTGCCACATTTTAATTTTCGAGAAACTTTTACAAAATTCCCTGATTTCCCTGACAGTTTTCAATTTCCCTGATATTTTCCTGATTTGTAGCAATCCTGCTTTCCTCAAACACTGATAAAAGTATTCCTCCAAAAATACATTTTCCTCGTTGCTGTTATCTTCTCCGAATAAAACTTGTAAACAGCACGGAATAAATACATAATTTTCTTAAAAACTTCATAAAATACGAAAGATAGGATATATGTTTTCTGATGTTATTGAATTCGTTGAAGAGATCTACTGACATTATTATTCGCAGATAAGATTGCAACAGTTTATACTTCCTTTAATCATCATGAATACTTTATATCACGTTTTCACACTTCGAGAAAAGATCGCGAGCGAATACAGACGACATCGCTGGAATTACACTTTTACAACCAGCGACCGATATAATCGCATTCCATTTTCACTACGACAAGCCTTCGTCGAAGCTAACATCGGAGCGAGTGTATAATAATCGTCTCACCTCCCGTTGCGAACAACCTTATCTGACGGTAATTTTGCAGAATGAGGTGCATCATTATGGAGCGCGCGATGCAGCCGTGCGCATTGTATAATTCAATACAAGTTCCGAGTACAAACTCCAACTGGCGTTCGCGAAGTTTCCAAATTACTGAGCCGACGAACATGACGAGAGCCGAAGTGATTCAGATGAGACTGTCGCGCACGCGTTGCGCATCGACATTTGTAAAATGGAATTTTGCTGGACCCTACCAAACGCAAATTACTCTATCACGATTATAATACGAGAAAAAAAATAACATGATTTATGCAACGATTCTAACATTTAAACAGAGACTGTTTCTGTTAAA
This sequence comes from Mycetomoellerius zeteki, assembly GCF_001594055.1. NCBI lineage: Eukaryota > Metazoa > Arthropoda > Insecta > Hymenoptera > Formicidae > Mycetomoellerius > Mycetomoellerius zeteki. The sequence continues at coordinate 26,170 of NW_017257392.1, read as the reverse complement.
CGTTTACAATCTAGACAACTTTGCAACGTAAAATTTTAACATTATAAAAAATGGAAATTATTGTAATTTTGATGTTAAAAAACAGACAAGCATCTGTATTTACTAATAGTTGATGCAAAGTAGATTTTTCTACAATTGTGTGATGTCGAGGAAATTAAATTCTTATCGAAATTTAATAATTTTAAGGTATCGAGAAACCTTCACGTTTTGTACTTGAACTACATATAGTTCTTATACAATCTAAGATTAATCTTGTTAAAAAGATTGGTAATTTATGTATCGCGTTTGAATATTTCCCTAAATCCTAAAACCTGTACTGTAATAAATTCTTGAAGACACATTTCTATTGCGTGGGGAATAGCAAGGTAACCATTTCATGTTTCTTATCCGCTTTTTCAAACGCATAGTTCAGATATTGTTGAAGCTCATAAAATTATAGTTATTAGCTAGCAAATGGCAACTCTAAACTAGCAACTATAATTTTATAAGTTTGAACAATTAAAAAATGTTTTATTCATTGTAAAGTTTCATTTCAACAATATTATTACGAAAAAATAACGAATGAAGGTAGAGTTAGTTTGGTATAACGGAATATGAGACGCAATAATAACGCAAATAATTCAAAAATTCTTTCAAACAATATATAATCAAGCTAAATGAATCGAATTAAATTCTACAAATTCTTAAAATAGCTATAATTTAAATATACGCTTTTATATTTAGCTAAAAAAGTTTCAAAGAAAATAAAATACAATGATTAATAAAATACAAATTTAGACACGATTCATCGGAATGCTGATGGGACTTGGCGATTTTCCATGCGTAAAGCTAGCGACAAGTTCATGAAGACGCATGGCAAATTATAACTCGCTTACCTAAATGACGCAATTAAGAAAAAATATGGAAACAGTGCACGCAAATATAGGGGATGGAAAACCGGGCACGAGACTGGGGGAATACGTCAGCAGAAGTTATCGCGGCACGCGTGCGACGTAAAATTAATGTCGGGATCGCGTGCAGACCGCCGAAACACGAGGGTTGCACCTGCACGTCACAGCTCTAAAAAGTAGTGAAGGCACGCGCTCCGAACGAACGCCCCTTATTTCTTTATCTCTGTCGTCCCTTACAAGAACGACCGTGGTCGTTTCTATCCTCATGAAGCGCGAATTACGTACTTACAGCAATCAACGATTTCCGAGTAAATTATCATCATGTTGAACAAACTAGCTCTTGGACCAGCGCGACGATAAATTAAATTGCCGTGAACAATATTCCTGGGAAATTATATTTCGTAACAGCACAGTTTTGAAATTCAACAAAATCTAAATTACTTTCATTGTATTAAATTCAAAGCTGAATTCCACAGTGAGATTTCAGACAAAAATTAGTTTTTATAAAAGTCCTCAATCTCGTATTGTCCTTTTTTATCACTTTACTGGAAGAAATCAAAAATTATTCTTTTCATAAATAAAATTTCTCTCAAAAGGGTGCATATTCTCTTCAAAGGAAACTTTTTAGTCCCTCAAACTCTGAAGAAATTAAAAACGCCCCACGAAAAATCTGGTACTCTGCAGGGATGCAACATATGTGTTGCATGCTCCGTTGAAAGAGTGTGCAGATAAATCCTCTAAACATTCACGATAAAAGCGTCCCTCGGGAGAAAACCGGATGAGAAAGACGAGTGTCACGAGATCCACGTCGACAGCAATTGTCTCAAGATTCAAGGCAGCCGAAAAAAAGAGGGAAATCAGGGATTTTTAGTATGTTCAACGTAAACTCGCATGAGAAGATTCGGTCGAGTGACGACGAAGATGAGGAGTTTTGTGAATCCTTAATGCAGAAAACACTCAATTAATCCTTTAATCTCACAACGAAGCTTTAATCAAGGATTCGCCGAAAGAGGGTAGTATTACACACGCCATGGAGCAGAAAGATCGATAGACGATAGAAATAACGACGAATAATGTATATCCCTACATACATGCATATAGTGTACAGTTTCGTACAGCATGTGTTTTTGTTCACACACATCAGAGAAATATTTTTCAATAAAAATTGACGCTGAAAATTATTCATTCATAATACATTACATAATATTCAACCGCGTACTATTTGCACAAAAATATTAAATTATTTTCGATAAACACGACATTTATTAAAATTTTCGATACAAAATAAATCCTCGCGATATGTAAAACATATACATTTACATGCTAAAAATCGAAGTGCTACGCAACGATTAAAAAATAATTAATATACACTGAACTATGTATACACATGATGTGTCATGAAATATAGAGAGGTAATGCAGGGATGAAATAATAATCTGCTATTGAAAATACAAGGAATCGTTATATCGATGATAGAGGATAACCGGCACGTTTATCACCGTATGCAGCAGTTGCGCGATTCATCCGATGTTTGTGTATTTTATGTGTATGTACGTGTGTTGGTGTGTTTTACAATCCTGATAAAGTAATATTTGTAAACGCAGTGCACGATAAGAGCTAGAATCCCCATCGATATGCTGATCGCGCACTTTGTATATTCCGAGGTTTATATAACGCGACCATGACTCGAAATTAATAAACACTTTATCTAAATATAATCAATTAGCTTTAATCTTTCAACTTTTAGTCTCTCTCACGAATTAAAAAAAAATAAAAGATCATTGAATTAAGATAAAAAATTAACCAATATGTTAGATTATTAATAAAGCTGCCGAAGAAATCGCAGCTATTTAAGGAATGTAAATCAAGAAATAGAAATAATCAAAACAAATTTTCTTTTAACTAACAATCAAGATTTTACACAGGTCCTTTGCTCCAAAGATTTGCTATAGGAAATTACTGTAGGATACAGTACTCATCCAAGAAATATGCGACGCAAAGGCCATATACTATTATCATTCATGTACCGTTCTGTACTTATTCTACTCACGACATCTTTCGTAACCGTAATAAATCAGACTCTTCTCAGTCAAAAAGCTGACAAGAGACGAAACGAGACCGTTGGAACCGCTTTAAGAGTTATTTTTATTGAGCTCTGAACCGAGCGCCGCGGAAAAGGGTGTGTACATCCTACACGTGCATTCACACGCTCATTCGCACATCATATATGTTACTTTACACAGGCAAGCCAAATAGAGTTTCATACAAATGCACGTAGGTATAGGTACACGAAACGTATCGAACTTCACGCACAGAAAGTAAGTCAGTTCATATACACGTACATATATATATGTATTACATATGTAATATATATACGAAATAAGAGAACGAGCTTCATACATATATTCACATGTATACGTATGCGAGTGTGCGCAAATACTCGTGGTAAAAAGGCTCTTTCTCGTCTCCGCACCCGAAGCAATTCGTTGCTAAAGAGCCATTGCCGCGGAAATAGTGAACTCTATTAATAGACGATGAACTTATATATAGGGTGTCTCGTATATGAGAAACAAGCCAAGAGAAATGAAAAAAAAATAACGATTGAAATAAAGCCATCGAAATATATTTATTCGCAAATAACTCAAAATTACAAGACTGCGGCAAATTGAGTTTTGGCGATAAAGACATATGAGTAAGGATTTCTCAGTTCTAATTTATAGAAAATTTTAATTCGTGATATAATTAACAAAATATTTAATATCGCATATTGATAGATTGCAATGATTACGTTTATAAAATTAAAAATCATTTGCCAATCTATTAAAAAATCTAAAATTAAAAAAATGTTCAACATTAATATGACATCCTATATATTTTCGAGAAGAAACGAGAATGCAACGAACGCGATGGAATTTTTTGATCAATTACGAATATCGGAGTATAGGAAAACGAGAAAAACGAAGCGAAAAAGACGCAAGAACTTCATCGATCGGCAGTAACTCAATATCCTTAAAAAGCGCACAATGCATCGTAATTGCGACGGGGATCATGGTCAATAATCGCATACAATCCACGCCAAAGTGGTATTTTTGCAATTTTTCAAATTATTTTTAAATAAAGAGATGTCTCATAAAATGTCTTGTAAAAAATTAAAAATTTCATTAAAGATCGATTTTATTAAAAAAAACATCGGATAAATTTAGAATAACTTTAATATAGCTAATTTAATTAACAATATAAAATAATCCAAAGCCCGTATATTTATTATTAAATATGTATTGTTATTGAAATCTGATTCAGTCCGATTTCAAAAGCGTTACAGCTAACAATGAAATAGAGTGAAATTTCATATCTATGTATGAGACCGCGAGCGGTTAAACAATTACACTTTGTTTTGAGATCAATTAAAAATCAAAATGATTACTTACATATAAAATTGTAAAATAAAGTTAGCGCAGTTTAAAAATACAAATAAATATAAATGAAAAAAGGCTATAATAAAATCAAATAAAATTTGCATGTCAGAAGTTTAGTAACTATTAACATTTTTATTAAATAAATTAATTTTTTATCTGCATTTTGTGACACATCTTATGTATATAAATATGAACGATAAAACTTTTACAGATCCATTATTTCAATAATAATATTATGCAATTTGTTACTCACCGATCCGACGCGCAGCGGCAGAGTTGCGACGCAAATTACGTTGAACCTACAAAATACAAATACGTCGAAATTATAGCGATGCTCCAATATAATTAACGTTTCGCAAAATAATTGTTATGCGCACGAAATAATTACAAACCACTAAGCTAGCGTCAGATTAAGCACGACTCGTGATTCTCGATTCGTAGCGGATTCGCAGAAATTTATCATTCGCTAGAATTCTCCACACTGCTCGCGATTCGTTCACCGTTTGTATAATGCAGCTCTATATATACCCTCTTGATTTATGGTGATTCGTGCTCTTTGATTTCGTCGAAAAATCGTTCCGCTCGCGAATTGACACAAATGGTGAACAACAAATGCAACGAATCTCCTATTCATAATTTAACTTTAATTTCGCGATCACGTGTCAGATACGCAATATATAAAACGATATGTAAAACAATATATAAACAAATACAATGTATAAAATACTCACTTCGTGATTGCTCTGCCGTTGCCCGATGCCTCCCCACAGGCCTCCTCCTCCTCTCAGTTTCCTTTGTCGCACAAGCTCTTTCACTCGCGAAAACGTAGTTATAATTATACGAGCGTAATCATTCGGAATATGAGAATCGCGCGGTACTTCGAACGGCACTCCCGACACACGCGATATGCACTTTACTGCATTGCGAGAGAGATACGCGTATTATTAATAATCGCTAAATATATCGCGACTGTTTGTTATTAAAATCACACGATCTGGTGAGCCATGTACCGTTATTCCACGTTCTCGAACTGAAAATAATAGACGAACTATAATGTTTTAGCCGAAGAAAAAGTCGAGGTGTAAAATAAAATTCATTCAATCGAAGGAGTAACAATCGTTTGTAAGAATCGCGACGAACAGAATGAGAAATAATGGCTGCGTTCAGCAGAGAAAACTAATCAGTTAGCGCTTAGTGATTCTTCAATATAATTGGTTCCTACACTTAGATCCTGTGAAGAACTAAAGGCAAGAACAAGGGGGTAACCTCTCTTGAATTCCGGTGTACAATCTGTCAGAAGTCCGATGAAGTCCGACGAAGTCCAGCGAAGTCCGATGAATTTATGAATTCCAACGAAGTCTGATGAATTCCAGTGAAGTCTGGTGAAGTCTTGAGGTTTGTTCGCGTCGCATGCTTCAACATGTTCCAATATGCTCCAATCATACCTCTTATTCACTTCAACGCGCTTGATAGAGTGAGTAGGAGCTATGGAGCATGTTGGAGCTTGCGACGCGAACAAACCTTAGAAGTCCGAAGTCCGGGCAATGTACACTTATTTTTTGAGTGGTTATCCCCTCGGGCAAGAACCAATCATATTAAAGAATCACTAAGCGCTAACTAATTAATTTTCTCTGCTGAACGCAGCCATTGATTTACAATTTCATTCTCCATTACTTTCATTTCGCGGATGAATAAGTCACTCGCCTCGACAAACGATTATCGCTGTACGCAGAGATTAATTAGTCGCTTGGTATAACAATTACTAATTGATCGTAAAAGATGCTCGCATTTCCCTCTCGGTACTTCGAGAAATGATAACGCCACGCCGCGCTGCGCCGCTGCCTACAGGCACGAGTGTCACATTACGAATGCGGCAAGGGCGACCGACTGTAAACAACGGCGCGCGGTATGACGTCAAGGCCAAACGGTCGTAATAAAGTATTTGTTGGAAATAAATTATCCGAATGCTTGTATTTATCATCTTTCAAATTGATATTGACGAGTAAGTTACCAGCGCACATTCCGTTCTGCGAACTCATGCACGTTGCACGAGGTGGAAGACAACAGGTTTTCGCTCGATTAGGAAGTTCATTGTCAGTACGATATAGCGACTCGAATCCTAACTCGATGAATATGTGATCTGAATGTAATTGTTCAAATTTTAATTACATACACATTTACTTCTATTTCACGCGGCAGCTTAAATAGTTAATTAATTACTCCGTTTGAATAGAATTGTTAAACTTAATATTCACGTGGAAAATAAAAGTTACTTTCGTTTCAAGGAAGAAAATATATTTATAAATTAATTATGATTTCTACAGAAATTTTTACTCAGTCATGTGTGTGTGTGATGAAGAGAATGGTTTTTATATATCAAAAAAATCAAATTAAATTGCAGCAAGAAATATCACTACTTGATTTTGTTTTATTAAAGTATTAAGTAAATAATTATTATAAATTAATTTTCATAAATATTTCTCGAATCAAATCGCAAATAATTTCGTTTTCCAACAAATAAACATTAAACTTATATCTGATACATCTATATATATAATATAATATCATGTCTAAAAAAGATTAAATCTCAAACAGATTTATTGATAATAGTATATTATCTATAACTATTAATCAATATGGAACAAGAACATTATTGCTCCAAAAAATATCATTTAAAATATAAAATATATTAAACGATATGTAATAATCCTTCGAAAATTTATTTTTTCGCGTGAGTAATTGTTTTATTATTCAACTGAACATTTAAATTATTAAAAGGCGACCATGTGTAAATAAAAAAGCCCGTGGTATGACGTCAAGGCCAAACAATAGCAATAAAATATTTGTTATAAATGAACCTGAATTATATCTATAAGCTTACATTTAAATTGTTAAACAATTTTTTCTCATGTTATCCTTGAAATATATATGTACTTGAGAGATATGTAATTTTTCTCGACTCAACAGACACTCGAGTGATATATAATTAAAAAATTACTAGTACGTAATACAGTCGTTTTTCAAGAACTAATCACATTAAACATCAAAATTACAAATATTGAAAATAATAAAATTAAATTAACTCATAATTAAGATCCTTATTTCTAAAAAATTTAAATTTGCATATCTTTAAACAAGAGGCATAAAAATTAAACATTAACAATAATTTTACGTACAAGTTTTTCCTGTGCATGAAAATTATTTGATGTCTTTGCCGTTAGAAATCAATGAGATGTCAATAAGTCAGCAACTTTCCTTATCATCAAGTAGAAAATTCTTGAAAATATCTATCGGCGAGACGATAAAATGAGAACGAGGAATCGGGGCATTCAACTATGTTACTTGTCAGTTTATCGTTAACTTTCGTAAACTCATTGCTTGACCGTAAGTACTTGACGCGAGAGTGTTCTCAGGTTCTCACATAAATACGCTACTCGATGCACATAAATACGCTACTGTTCTCTCTCTTGTAGCGTGAAAAAACATACGCGTACGATTTGCCACGTGAAATTAACTCTTAACAATCACATCTAAGAAACGACACTGCGAGTTATTACGTATTATAAACGTATTGTTATCAATGATATCTATAATAAAATTAATGGTATGCTTCAAAATCGGCACTTTAATTTTGATAAAAATAAAAGGATTTAAATATATATAATCAATTTTACAAAAGAAAATTTGAATTTTGTCTAGTCCAAACATTCGGATAAACTAATCACATAATTTAATTATATTTCATTATGAAGGTTAAATAAAGGGCTAAACATTCCGTTTCTCTACGCATTATCAAACAATGTAACCATGCAATAATATTGAAATAGAATCGTACTGAAGTCCATTCGAAATCGCGCTTTGCATGATTATTACGAACCCGCCCAGCGTTATCGTCATTAATATGATTATCATTATCGACATTAGCGCAAATGCTCCATGCCGCGCACGAACGCGCAATCTCTTCACGAAGCCATCGACAACGCATGGTCGTGCCTCGGTAGCGACTTTCCGCTTCCGGTACGACCGTAATCGGCAACGAAGATTCTCCCACCGGTTACCGTTCCCAAGCTCAAACTCGATAAACAGCGTATATCTAATGGTTCCTGATAAGAAGCGTTTAGTAATAAAGGGAACGACTTTCGGATCGACTTTACGTTAAACTCCGATATGAACCTAGAGTTTAAATAAATTTTTCAACTAATCCTTCATATTAAAAGTATTTTACCGAAATGTATAATTTTACGTTGGTATTCCAAAAGAATAATTTATTAATATATAATTAGATATATATAATTATATATTAATAAATTATATTGTCAAATGCATAAATATCTGAAAACTACTCAAATATGTACATTCAGAAATATCTTTTCATTGTTAATGTACATAAATATTGAATGATTAAATACCTCAACATTTATGTACATTAAAATACGAGTACATTAATGTTTTTCTATATTTGCGATCAAATGAAGAAACGTGTGCGCTCTATTTGCGAGTCTTACAAAGTAGTTACGAAAATGTTCGCGTATTGGTAAAATTTTATTCTGTGATCGACGTTTTTTTCCAATCGCTTGAACCTTCCACGGATTGCTCGCTCAAACGATTTCGTAATTCTCGGCGCCGCGGCGCCTGGATTATCTTGTTACTTCAAACCAGCTCGACATACCTTTCCCGTACATCGACTTCTGTACATCATACATGTATCGCGCACGTCGATCGCACATGTGGCAATGTCAAAGTTAGCCTTGTCCATTTATACTAACCTTCATGCCCGATTGACTAAACGCGACAACGCGAGGAAATCGCGATCATAGATTGATGAAGAAACAAACAGTATTTCACAATACCAACATATGATTTTACTTAACCTTGATATGATTTTACTTAGATGCTTTAATTTCTATCTAAAATGTTTCAACAAAGTATAGTATAAAGTATTTTGTATTTTTATTAGAAACAGTCCACTCAAGTCCTTGTTAAAATTTTGTGTCGAATTTTTAGTCTAAGTGTTGATTTAACATACGATTTTTTTTTTTTGTTAAATTGACATTCAAAATTTCTTAGTGTTAAAATGACACACAATTCATGAATAAACGAATAACATAAAAATAATGTTTTTTAAAACAAAAATTCTAAGATAAATGAATAAAATGTTAATATTACAAATGTTAATTTTAATAAAGAAATATGATTGCGTATGAATTGTGTCAGTGTCACGCGTTTTCGTATTAATTTTTTAAATAATATTTGTGTTACTTTCTAACATGTTTATCTTGTGCCAATTAATTCAACACAAAAATTGGAGTGGACCATTTGGGATATGTGAAAAATGTTAAATTTAACACAAATTTTCTGTGTAAAATTTAAAATTTATTGAAATATTCACGCAGTTTAGCTCGAGTTTATCTTTGCTTCAATTTTCGACATTAAATACAACTCGTTCAAATTTACGTAAATCCACAAAAAAACTAAGATTTAATTTTTTATTAATTGCTTATTTAAAGTTCAACGACTTTTTTGTCTCCAAAACACGAATAAAGAAGTCGTTTATATTGAAACGTCATTCAGTTCAGGTTATACATTGAGTTGAGACAGTTTCTATTACGATTATAAAGAAGTTAATGATGAAATAAAGACATAGTCATAGATACACTCCACAGGCTGTCGCCTTGCAAGTCGATCCCCTCCGAGCGTTTTCCAGATCGTTAAACATCGTGTCGAGCAAGCGTGTCGCTCATTGACCCTCGTGTTCCAAGGATGTCCGATGGAAATTGACTAACGGAGAGACGTCATCGCGTAAAATGGGCCCGTGAAATAATTGCTGTTTCGAAATATCGCGATTCGAGGACTCTCGTATCTTTTCTCAATAGAAAATAACATACCATTAATTGTGAACCATACATCGTTTTAGATTTCGGATATATCGAAATCTGAATTTTTCTCTTTTTCTTCGCAAAAGGAGCAAGTTATTGATGTAATCTTCCGAAAATCATGAGCGTCGTCACGCGTCGTGACAAAATTCTACGAAGAGGTCGAAGAGCATCTCATTATAATTAGAGGCACGCGCGAATGTCACTCGAGACGAGATGAGAAACTCCGCGATTTCTTCAGGATGATAAACAGACTAAACGTGCAACGCAAAATCTTATAATTTCATTATGCTCATATGAAATTTGCTCTTTACTTAATAATAAAATTACAGACATAACACGTCTCTTATTAAATATTACCTCATCTTCTTTCCACGAAATAAAATATATTTCACAATCAGAATGCTATGTTCTTGAAATGCTGAATTCATTTTCTTTCATATTCTTTTGTGATTTCTTAAATGAATATATACTTAACTTAATCTTTGCACACATTAAATACAGATTACCAGTAAACCAAATTCTGCAGAAAAGAATCAGTTACCAATAAAATATCGTTACGTTCCTTTTCTGCAATTACATCATTCAATTAGTAATTTTATTAGATGAATTTTTTATTAGACATCGTCCTAAATATTTTTCTCCTTAAACATAATTTTTTTTATTTAAATTTTATTTTTAATTTGTCATGGCTTTATACAGAGTCCTGTAAAGATCGTAACAACGCTTAAGGGAAGATTGCTGAGATCATTTTGAGACAAAAATCCTAATACCAAAATATCTCGAGAAAAAATGTTTTTTAACATAATAAATATCAATAATTATAATTAATTTTACCTTCGCATACGTAATCTTTATATCGATATTAAAAAGAGCCGATAATTAGCTTTTGCTTTTAGCACTTTGCGTTGTACCACACTTAAATGCACAATTTTTAGGCGATATAATTCGCTAACTTTAAATGTTTATAATTCAAAACTCATTATAGCCTCGATATTTTAGCATTAAAATTTTCGTCTGAAAATGACTTTAGGAATGTATCCTTAAATGACCCATAAAGAACATTTAAGGATTAGATTCCTGAAATCATTTTCAGACGAAAATTCTAATGTTAAAATATATTGAGAAAGTCGCCTCTCTCCGCCTTTATTATAAAATTGAAGCGACCGCAAAATAAAGAAAGTAATAATAAGTCTGTTTGCGTTGCTTGTACCTTTTGCACTCAGCATCTTCGCTTCTCTCTTTTCAACATCCAAATATATATTTATTTCCTTTTAAAACTCAATCGAACATAACATAATAATTCCTACATTTAATATATTAAATCTAAATATTAATAATTTGAAATTAACTATTAAATCTAAATAAATATGGAATATTACCTCCTATAAATAAAATAATAAAGAAATAAAAAAATATATCTAAATTTTTAGAAAGTTCAAACGATTCAAACAAACATATTAATTCACATTAAGCGTAATCGTTCATCGATCGCGACTTGCTCCTTTCGCAAGCGAACTGCACTCTTCGCAAAAGTTCACGAGGCCGCGCGAAATCCCGACGTCTCGACGCGTCATAAGGTTAGCCGTTTCGTGAATTCTCGCGTTGAGTCTGTACCGAAATGAAATCCACGTTACTCACCGGGATGACTCGTCGCGTACTTCCGTCCTCTCTACCCTCCCGCCTTCTCTCTCGTCTCCTCACGCCGGTGTGTAGCTCCGTCGAATCCGTCTGGCGGCGTAAATTCAACGATTACCGTCACACACCTTCGTCACGCACTGCGCGTCCGTGCCTCCCTTTCGCGGAGCGGCGCGAATTTTGTAGCCGAGAAATTTCGGAGTCCGCGGGAACGACGCGCGACGAACGATCCGCTCGCGTAGTGGTAACGTCACGGAGTCGCGCGGCCCCGGGGAACCGTCTCTATCTCTCTTTCTCCCTTTCCCTGTCGCGAGCGAGCGGACCGTGCTCCCGCCACCGCTGCCGCCGCGACGACTTTCTGCGCATGTCGCCATTCGCGCGCGCGCATATCCACCGAGTTCGAACGGAGCCCCACCGCTCGCGCCGCGCCAACGAACCCTGCCAACGAACCGCCCAAGATTTATCCATTTAAACATTACCAAGTCGATCAAAATGTTAATAAATCTTTTTTCAACGATCCTTCGTCTCTGATTTGAGGAAATAGATATTTATTTGTTATCCTTTATAATGTATTATCAGTAACCGAACAGAAATTTCTCCATCTTTCTATCTTTTTTAAATATCTGCAGGTATTTTATCTATACAAAAAGAAAACAATTTTGTTAAAATCTTTGCAATGAAAAATTTAGTTAGATACAAATCTGAAAATAATCGTGTTGAACCACTCAAAATGATTATGTAAAATTACTTAAGCATTAGATAACAAAAAAATCTTAATATTCTAGCCATCAGTTTGAGAGTATAGTGATTATTTTGTCCAGCAAAATTATTTTTAGATCCTTATCTAAGTAATTTTTTTAATATTTCAGCAAAATTGTTCTTTCTAAATAGCAAAATTTGTCGCGATGGATACATTAATTTTTCTAGTATTACAGAAGTACAAGCTGTATCGGAATAACAATACATTTTTCAAATTGGTGTATCTTTTCAAAACGAATTTAATCTATCGTTGGAAACATAACTGTCGTCATCCGTGACTTCGTACCTGTACACGGTATAATACATCGACACATGATACACGTCGAGATCTTTATTTTCCATTCCTCGCGAATAGAGTTCCCAGCCGTACTCTTTTAAATACATATGTATATATACTCTGTTTGAGATCGTAAAATTTGGTCATTAATTAAAATTTTATATTTATAATATTAATAAGAGTTGATTAATAAGAATTATCAATAAATTTATGTTCTAAAATTTTATTTTATTAAATAGTTATATTTAATTAATAAAGCAATTATACTCCCTCCTTCCGTTCTCGATCATCTTTTTTAAAAAAGTATACGTACATATGTACGCTTACCTGTGATTCATATATTATATATATATATATATATAAAACTACTCGCGAAGTATTTGTATTCCCATAAAAGCGGCCGAGTAATTCCCTTTGCCGGTATCGTCGAACACGACCCTGTCTTCGACGACCCAGCGGCTGTAGCGAATTTCCGCGATGAGACGAAAGCCCAGCTTCAGGGCTAACGACTGGCTCAAACCCGACGTGAAGACGGCACCTACGGCCGACATGTCCAATGTGGACGCAACTTGAATGCAAACCTTCAATAGGGCTGCGCCGACGCCTTTTTGCTGATAAGACGGATGAACACAGAGAACGTAGATTCGAAGATATACGTCACAATCGAATTCTTTGTACACGTTCGACCGTTTTATTAGAGCATTGATCAGACCCATAATTTTCTCCAGTGCATCTCCTTCAAAATTCTAAACCAACCAAATGTTTCTTATTATATTTACAATTTACTTAATTCAACTTATCTCAGCTAATCTTAGAAAACTTATCTTAGGATGCTGCTCATAGTTTTATACTCTTATTTAAGATAGTCTTAAATAATATTATAGAATCTTAAAAGATCACCTAAGTGGTGGATACTTCCTCCACTTTTTCGTTTGCATATAATAAAAAAAGTTTTTTGTATAATGTAATAATAATGTTAACACGTGTCAAGAGTTTTAATTACTTGGTAAACTTGTTACATTGAATTCTTATGCTTGTTTCTACCAATATAGATTAACTTTATCTCGATTCAACTTACTCTTCATCTTTTTGTAATTTTAGAAAAAGATGAAGAGTTAGTTGAATCGAAATTTAAATTAAACGAGCATTAGAGTTGAAACTACAACAAAACTGCACGTACTTGTACTCGATTATATATGTCGCTTTTGTCCGAATTGCTATTGATTCGAGTAACAGCAACTCCAATGACTCGTCCAGATGTCAGACTAAGCGCAACCAAGCTGGTAGTGTCTTTCATCCATGTTTTCATTAGATCTAGATATGACTTGACGGACGTCTCATCTTGCAACAAGGCAACTGCTTTGCACATCGGTTCCTCCCGAAAAAAATGATGCTGCGAGAGAGTCACTAATCTTTATTTTTATAATATGTGCAAGAAATGAATGAATCTTTTATTTTCTATTATTCTATAGTTTTAATAAAATTATTGTTAGAGAGTGAGTCAACATGAGAATAAAATCAGTCACAAATTTATTTGATATCTAGAACCCGAATTAAAGTTCTAAGATCTTCTTCTTATTTATTGGCTTCTGCTTCTATAAATAGTGAGAAGCTAATAAGACCAAAAGTTCTGAGATCGTGTCAACTATAGCTAGCTGTCCCCACTACACCTCATTCCTCACCATCATGACTCTGTCGTTCAGTCGCTCGCTACGGCTAGAGTCCCTCTAACTGTAGGTCAAGACACAAAACCGGAAGTACGCCATGTTTCAGTCTTATCGGAAATGGTTAATAATTCTTATTTTTTTTTAATAAATGACACCTGCCTTCGGAAAGGGGGTCAATACGGCTAAAATTAGATTGGCGATAATTATTTTAAGATAATTAACTCAGACTGAAGTAAAAAACGATCGCCATCTTACCAAACATGGTACTACACCTATAAAAATTGCTCTCACCTATTCACTAACACATTAACAAACTGAAACATGGAGACACCAATCACCGAAGAGGACCGCTCATGTCTCGATTCTGGAGCTAGAGGGACTCTAGCTACGGCTTTAAGCTAGTAGCAATAGGAAGAATCGTGAAGAACGTGCTACGGTCGACACGAATCAGTATGTCGGTGGATAATCCGAGCTCTATTGATATCTTATGAGAATTCTCTGAAATAATGCATTTCCTCAAGTCTCAGTAATCACGTGATGATAACATGCGAGCGATAAATGAGATAACCGTGATTTTCTAACTGCATTTTGTGGAAAAATTATTTTGCAAATGAGAGGAATAGGCAGAAAGAAAAGTCGAAAAAAAAACGTCATTGACGTATTTTCGTACGATCAAAGCTTGTAATTAATTGGCGTTGAACTATTCAACGCAAACGTGTTGTTCTCTCTAGGTTTTCTCGCTGCTGAACTTTTATCAAACGCAGAGCTTCCTCATAATGCGCTTCCTTGAGATCCTGGATTTTGCATATCGCCGGTGAATCCCACTCCAAAGGTGCATACATTCTCGCTTCCATTTCAATAAAATCGTTCTTTTTTTCCTCATCCATGACGAAGTTTATAACAGTAATTTATTTCATTAACAATGAATAAATATAACCGTGAACTAAATAACGTGCCCCAAAATCTGTTTTGTCAATCAGCAATTTGAAGTGAGGTGAAGTGAGATTTTCGTTCTTTTCGCACTCACATTTTTTTGAATAAAGTAAGAATCGATTATTATATAAATATATCTCTCTAAATTTAATAACAAATTAGTACTAAATATTAAACAGGCAGATTCCATTAATTTAAATGATGGCCTTTTAATAATTTAAATATTCAGTTATTCAATAAAACAATTATTCAAGTGAAAAATCGAAAAATTCTAAACTAATTCGATGAATATGTGATCAAATCAGAGATAAATTCTGTTTTTCAAACAAAAATTTAAAAATAATTAATAAATTTATTTTTAATTCGTCTATAGTTTATAGTCTATATCATATCTAAAAAAAATTAATGTCAAATAATAATATCTATAATACATAACTATTAATTAATGTAAAACAACAAAATTATCTCGTATTTGATCTTATATATCGAGTTAGTTTAGGATTCGAATCACAGTATGACTACTGATAAACAAATTTTCTAATAATGAGCGAAAAGTATACGTGAGACATCAATTTGCAGAATGAGATATGTGATAGTAGCCCGATCGTCGATATTAATTTAAAAATTTTGAAATATGGTAAGCCGCGTTTATTTCCAAGAATTCTTTGTTATCATCGGTCGGCCGTTTGGTCAATTGACTTGTGCGACGTACGTTGTTGTTTACCTCAGTCGACAGCAGGCAAGATAATGGCGTGTAGCTTTATCACCGTGCGAAGCGTTCGAAGTACCGAAAGAAAAATTCGAGCATCTTTTACAATCAATTAGTAATTGTTATATCAAGCGATTAATTAATCTCAGCATATGGCGATAATCGTTATGGTGAATGTTTTAATTCATCCGCGAAATGGGAATAATGGAGAACGAAAACTGTAAATCGCTATTTGTCGTAATTCTTACAAGTGGTTGTTACTCTCACTTGAATCCGAACGGATCTTATTTTGTGCCTCGACTTTTTCGACTAAATATAGTTCGTCTATTATTTTCAGTTCGAGAACGAGATAATATAACATACATGGCTTATCGGATCGTGTGATTTTAATAATGGACAGTCGCGATATATTCATAGATTATCGAAGGGGTAACCATTAGCTGAAATATTGTCCCACAGATTACGTAATTTCATATGATTTCATCTGATTACAAATGATTTTTTTCACTACATATGAAGTCATTTGGTAAAATATACGATTTTATTTAATATTATATAATGATTTCTCGTGGTTGCATATGTAATTATCGGATTATACATAGAGATTTTATATGAATTTTATAATGATTTCGAGGACTCTGTCCCACGATTACATTAAGTGGTTACTCCCTCGCGGATTATCATAATAATATGCGCATTTCGCAATATAATAAAGTGCGTGTCGCGTGTGTTAAGGAGTGCTGTAGTGCCGTGCGATTCTCATGTTCAAATAATTATGGTTGTATCTACGTTTTCGTGAATGATGAAATTTATACGACAAAGGAAGAACTGAGAGGAGAAAGAGGCCTAGGAGGCATCGGGCGACGGCGGAGCAACCATGAAGTGAGTATTTTATTATATACTGTATATTTATTATGTATTTATTGTGTATCTGGTACGTGATCGCGAAATTAAAGTTAAATCATGAATAGCACGGAGATTTGTTGTATTTGTCGTTCACTATTTGTGCCAATTCGCGAGCGGAACGCTTTTCCACGAAATCAAACACCGCGAATTACCTAGCTTAAATGAAGTTAGTGCGAGGGTAGTTTGAAAAGTTTTCGGCCTGACACAGAAATAACGCCACAAATATCAAGCTGCTATAATATTAGACAAGTTTGATCCTTTACAGTGCTACTATTAAAATTTCAGATAGATGTG
This sequence comes from Mycetomoellerius zeteki, assembly GCF_001594055.1. NCBI lineage: Eukaryota > Metazoa > Arthropoda > Insecta > Hymenoptera > Formicidae > Mycetomoellerius > Mycetomoellerius zeteki. The sequence continues at coordinate 8,808 of NW_017257392.1, read as the reverse complement.
TTCATTAGTTTCTTTGTTTTAATCTTGTAATGCTGGGTTTACATTCCCACTCGAGTGTCACTCACAAGGGAACGTTTTTAAGTGTAAATAATCGCCGTTCTAGTGGCTCGCCTGCCAGACCATCCCCGCTCCTCTTGGCCGGCGCGCCATGCGATCGCTGGGGACGGTGGGCCGTTCTTCCGGCAGTAGTAGACCGGGCGGACGCGTTTATTCGGCTATCTTTAAACATTAATATCTCGTTAACTATTGCGCAAACTGCAAAGTGGTACAAGACTTTTCGACTCAGTTCGGTCTGCTCTACCTTGTTACGTTAACTTGCTGTTGAAATTTTCTCCGTTTTAGGGTCAATACATTTAAGCAATTTACCCGGGGATCGGAGATCAAGTTATGCAGTTAAGAATGTTCACTAGGAAATATTGGATAATTATTCGGAAGGATAATTTTGAACCCGGTGCCAAAAAGATTATGAAGCTTATAGGCGAATCTACGTGGATCGGCTTTTCGAATGCCCTTGTAGTTAGGAAACGTGAGATCGATCTCCAATTTCTCGAGAGTATATACGCGTTCGCGGGTTGAGTCTGCCGGTTTGTTTTGATCTAATAGCTGCGCTAATTTTTGGAAATAAGTATGTATATGTGTTTTTATTGAATGGGACGCAGAGCAGAGATGCAGGTCTCAGCCGATTTGATTCAGTATTCTTGTTTAATAAAATAATAAAAAACAGAACAATGGAAAGGACATACGAGTGAGTTTCTGATTAAACGCGAGGATAGTTCTCACCTTGATCTAACTGATGTCTGACTGTACTAGATGGGTTTCTACTTCTACTTTCGTGTGTTTCTGCTTTTGGCAGGTCCTTTTATATTTTGGAAATGAGTGTGGGAGTGTCTTTTCAGGACCAATCAACACTCATTAAGGTTTGGTAGAACCTATACTTGCGCTTGTTTTCTTAAGATAAGGCAGCAAGACTCCGCGTAAGCCCTACTCCCCACTCTACGAGTTTAGTCTTAATAGATAATGGTTGAGAGTTTTAATAATTTATAATAAAAATTCGATCTTTCTTAACTAACATCCTTATGCGAGACGAATCCACTACATTCCGAATCATATATCTAAAATTGGTTTAATTTTATTGGAAGCAAAAAGAAAGAAAAAGAAAAGAAGAAAAAGATATTCGTCCTCGCATTCAGGAAGATTTCTATTTTATTGTTAAACGCTAATGTAATATACGCTAATGTAATATACTATTACCAATATAATGTTAATACACGCTATTATTTATTATTTTATAGAAGGGCTTCTTTGAAAAAGATCGGGGGATATTCTTAGAGATTCTTTAGGGTAGATAATATGTGTGACGCATAAAGGTATATAAATGTGATCTATCAATTGGTTTGAATTAAACATGCCCTTTAAAATTAAAAGATACGATAAAGGAATAAAAATAAAGTTTCAAAATAAAAGTAAAATACCAAAGTGAAAATGAAATATTAACTAGGAGTAATCTAAGATAACATATATATTTATAATAGGAGAGAGAGATCTACCAGGATGTAACAACTTACTCATAATGGGTGTTTCGGAAGTTTACAAACACCCTGTATGTAGAACTGCATTATACAAATTGTGAACGAATCGTGAACAATGTGGAAAATTCTAGCGAATAATGAATTTCTGTCAATACGTTACGAATCGAGAATCACGAGTCGCGCTTAATCTGGCGTTAGTTTATAGTGGTTATTAGTTTATAATTATTTCGCTTAGTAGTTTATAACTATTTCATGTGCGCAACAATTATTTTGCAAAACATTAATTATATTGGAGCATCTTTATAATTTCGACCTTATTTATATTTTGTAGATTCAACATAGTTTGCATCGCATCTTCGCCGCTGCGCGTCGGATCGGTGAGTAACAATTGCATAGTATTATAATATTATTGAAATATGGATTTGTAAAAGTTTTATCGTACATATTTACATACCTACATTGTTACAAAATGTACATAAAAAATTAATTTAATTAATAAAAATATTAATAGTTTTTGATCAAACTGTCCATAATATGTGAATTATACACATATATCATACCTTTATGAAAATGGGATGTATACAATCTTCTTTATTACTACTTCTTGTCTTGAATTTATATTAATATTTGTATCTTTTTTATTATGTTGAAGAAACATGCTGTAAGTATTACCAAATTAAATCCCATATCAATTAAGCAGGGAATGGAAGTAACTCGTTATTTATAACGAAGTTACAGTTACAACTTAACTGGTAACTGCGTTACTTTTTTCCTTTGATAACTGTAACTGTAATGAAATTACATTTTTTTGGTAACGAATTTTACAATTACTCTTATCGTTACTTTTCACACGATTGGACACGGTACAATTGGACACAAGCAACTCATAGCGCTTGAGACTAGAAGCCCTTAGGCCCGTCTGCAATGACGGATTAAGCATTTTGCCTCCCCCTAGACACCAACATCAAGCCGCCTCCAGGTGGCTCCATTATCTTATAAAGGAGGAAGTCTAAAAATGGCCAAAATTGGCCCTGAATAAACACCATTAAAACCTATGCAGTTGTCATTTTGAAAGTCCGTACATTTATGGAATAATGCTTATTTATCCAGAAAAGCTTGGGGAACCTTCCAAAAATAATAAAATAGGTCGTTCAAACGCTCTGCAAAGAAACTCATTGTTTCTAATAAACGATGATAGATTTCAAAATTAATGGTGTATTTACATTTAACACAAATTGGATTATGAAGTGCTAAGAATACACTACCAGGAAGATTTACAAATATACAGGGTATCCCATTTTAAATAATGCATTAAGATTTCTCGAAAACTATAGTAGATACGGAAAAATGTTTCAAACAAAAGTTGTATGGTTCGAGGATATAAAAAGATACCATTGGTTTGATCTTGAGTGGCGTCGCCAAGGCTATTTCCGACCGACGGCTAAAACCTTTTAAATGTTGTTCAGGATCATGTCCTGGATAACATTTGTCAAGACCAAGGCCATTGGAGATTATTCCTCTTATTTTCCTTTTGCAATAAAAATTCATTTTTACGTAAAAATGAAAATAAGAGATACAATCACCAATGGCCTTGATCTTGACAGATATTATCCAAGTCATGATTCTGAACAACATTTAAAAGGTTTTAGCCGTCAATCGGACACCTTGCGTAATGCTAATGCCGGCTGTACTGTAATTTTCAAGCATTATAACTCAAAAAGTATTTAATTAAAATGAACTTAATTATAGTGTTTTGAAAAGCTCTCGAAATAAGCTACAAGAAAATATAATGAAAAATAGGATGTTCCATTTAAAAAAATCGACGTGACCTTGACTTGACCTTGGCGACACCACTCAAGGTCAAAATGGTACCTTCTTATATCCTTTTCTTATGTGTTTGAAACATTTTTTCGTATTTACCATAGTTTTCGAGGAATCTTAATGCATTATTTAAAATGAGACACCCTGTATATTTGTAGATCTTCCTGGTAGTGTCTTCTTATAACATTTCATAATCCAACTTTTGTTAAATGTAAACACACCATTAATTTTGAAATCTATCATCGTTTATTAGAAACAATGAGTTTCTTTGCAGAGCGTTTAAACGACCTATTTTATTATTTTTGGAAGGTTTTCCAAGCTTTCCTGGATAAATAAGCATTATTCCATGAATGTACGGACTTTCAAAATGACAACTGCATAGGTTTTAATGGTGTCCATTCAGAGCCACTCCTTTGATAAAAGGGAAAATGGATAAAAATGTTTTATACCCCCGAATTAGCTGGTAAAGTATTCGGTAATATTAATAAATAATGTAAATATTATATATATAATACATTTCAACTATATTTAAAATATCATTTCTGATAAAATATGCTCGGTGTAACTCGTGCAAAAACGTTAGATTAACAAATTAAAAATTTATCTCAACTGTGTGAAAATTTTGTCTTGAAAAATTTGACACTCCCTAAAATTGTCCGTCTACTGTGACTTTGGTGGTCATCGATATTAAAAAAGTAACGAAAAGTTACTTTCTCAAGTAACGGTAACTGTAACGAGTTACTTTTAAAAATCGATAACTAGTAACGGTAACTTTTTCTACTCGGTAACGAGTAACTGTAACTTGTTACTTTTAAAAAGTAACTTTCTATTCCCTGAAATTAAGTAAAGAATAAAATCCATAATTGCGTTACCTTGATTATTCAAGTGTTAGCACAAAAAGTTAAAGAAGTAAACACTTGGAGCTGCTAGATCACGATATAACATAGTGCTAAAAATATGAATGTAAAATAAGAAAAATGACAAACATTTCCATGAGAGTAAAAGTATCTAGCGTAGGTATACGAGGTAGTTCGAAAAGTTCTCGGCCTGACACAGAAATAATGCTACAAATATCAAACTGCTATAATTTTAGACAAGTTTGATCCTTTACAGGATTACTGTTAAAATTTCGGACAGATGTATTCATTAGTGTCTTTATTTCGGTAAAGCAGCCAACTTTTGACTTTTTTCATGACAATGCACCCGCTCACATTTCTGTAATTGAAGAAATTTAAGCGAATATATTGCCATGATGGAACCAAACGTTGGTTGCTTTAGGGCGTGTTCGGATTCCCACCCGGATGCTCCCCGGATGTCATGTTATTCTTGTTTAACGTTCGGTAAACAACAAGCATGGAGTGATATCTGAGTGACACTCAAGTGGGAATCTGAATCCAGCACTGCACGATTAAAACAAAGAAACTAATGAACGTATCTATCTGAAATTTTAACAGTGGCACTGTGAAGGATCAAACTTGTCTAAAATTATAGCAATTTGATATTTGTGGCGTTATTTCTGTGTCAGGTCGAGAATTTTTCCAACTATCCTCGTATATTCGATTGGATTAAACAGTCGTATAAGTTAAGAAAGTTGTGCAACCTATTAGGTTTAAATCTAAGATAAATAAATTTGGATTTATAAGACTTGTATTATGAAAAAGAAAAAGAAATAAACAGTAAACTTTATTTTTATTCAGTATAACATTCATATTAAATTCATTATTAGATTAAAATTGAAATTATCTTTTATTATTTATTTCTTTAATTACTTTATAGTTTTTATTATTTGATCTAGCAGCACCAAGTGTTTACTTCTTTATCTTTTTGTGCTAACACTTGAAAGGACAAGGTAATGCAATTATAGATTGTATTCTTTACTTAATTTGGTGTGAGATTTAACTTGGCATCAATTGGTGATACCAAATCTTTTATGATATATATCATTAAAGTTAATATTATTTATTTAATTTGCTATCCGAATTACATGGGATTTAACTTGGCGCCAATTGTTCATATCAACATTATTGACTACAGATCGATTGCAACATATCTACAAGCACTTTTGCACACAAATAAAAATTTCAGAGACGAATTAGTCACATTTGCTTACACGTCATGTTATTGCCTACAGATCGATTGCCTACAAGCATTTTTGTATAAGAAAATAAAATTAAGAAGCAAAGGTTTGTTTGCACATACGTATTATTGCTTATAGATCGATTGTTTAATACAAACACTCTTCAATTATATAAGAAAATAATTTGTTTGGATCGCACAAAGCGAATACTAAATTAACCAACGTTTTTATTGGACTTTATTAGTGACCGAATATTCCGATAATTTATGTATTATTGTTTGTTGTTTACATTGAAGATGACCCGATCGGTGTCGAAACGTTTGTATGTATGAAAGTTTATTAAATATTCTTTATGTTGTAACTGGCTCGTAACCCTTCTTTTAATTATTAAAATAATTTGTGTTTTTAAAGCAAAGAATTTGCGTTTTTAAAGCAGAGAATAATCGAGTTGCAGACAATAATTTTGTGCGTAAAAAAAACTGTTGGCAAATGTGATATAGGCAAACGGTGCTGTAGGCAATTAATTTGTAGGTAAATGGAATCCTCTTCTCCTTCGAAGTACGTCAATCTTTATTTAAATCAAGAGGCTTTTACGCAGAACTTTATCACAATATGACGATGATTCAATAACTGAGATAGGTCCAAGTTACTAATGCTCTAATATCAATTGTTTTAATAAAATCCTTGTTTGTTGACTTATAATAGTACATACATAAATGATAGTCATACATACAAAATTAATATAGAAATACTGAATATGTGGTTTATTAAGGATTCTATTTACAAAATAATATAAGAGAACTGTGTATCAAAACTCGTCGTGTGTGTCGTCAAGTCAAGCTTCCCTTTTTTTCCTATCTCCTCCCGTCTACACCTTTTCCAGCGCCACCACCGTCCCCGTTTCTGGCGCCATCTCTTGGCTTCCTACACTCGGCCGTCCTGAAGTATTATCAGACCCTGATAATGCCTGGTGTATGGATTTTATGTACCGATACTAACTTTAATTTATAATTGCCGCCTCATTCTTGTCCTTGCGCGCTCTTATGATAATCGCAAGCGTATATGATTGATAAAGTTTCAAGAAGAAAGAGCGCTGGTAGGAGGGCGCTATGCGCTGCGCCATGCGTGGCGTTAGAGAGACAAGGAGAAATGGAAAGGACGAAGGTCTTGTCGGTTGCCTTCTTGAGTTACGATAAACGAATTATCATTTTTATTTTTGTTCTACCTTAAGAGTCACTTTTGAGCAAATATATACATAAAAAACGTGAAGTGTATATTCATTGGATCATCCAAGCAGTGGATGATCATATATATTATGACATCCCACATCCAATAATCCTTGGTCGGAAACAATTCTCAACAACATTTTTTGGTCCTTCAAGCCGGATCCTCGCCATATTGGATTCGAGATTGATCCAGACACACGACATCGCAAATTATCATCGACGCTCAGAAATACACATTACGTGTACGCAACATTCGGATGCATGTCCGAGCGTAATCTAGGAGAACGAAAAAATTACCTGGAAGTCATATACAGGTAACCATCAACCACGGCATTGGGAACAACGAAGCTCAGAGCATTATATATGCAGCACGTGCGTTCGTGTGCATGGCTAATATGAAGGAAGGAACGACACGAGATTTTTGATATGAATCTGTTTGGATTTCGGACATCATAAGCAGCAGCGATTACAAAGAGGCACTGTCGACATCATTGAGGTTAGCAGGCATCCATCAAGCAATTCACAAGGACAGACGGCATCCACAGGACAGGTTACGAGATATTCGTCAACAAGACGGCGGCAGTGAAGAGAACAAGACGGTAGACGGTAGTACTATCGGTCAATCATTGTAATTCTACAATTGCATCTTTGTATTGTAATACTACAATAACCATATGTACAGTTTTCACTAAACTTTAAGTCATTATTTACTAGTTCGTCAGTATTTGTAAAACTAAATATCGTAATAATGGATATAAATTCGTTAAAGACAAAGCGAAGCTCGATAAAGGCTTCGTGCACACGCATAAGAACGTACATTGAATCGATTCAAGATGTTGATCAAGGAAGTCATATACAATTACAACTTAGAAAGGACAAGTTAGCGACTTATTGGAGTGTTTTTGAAGAAATTCAAGCGAAACTTGATGCATTAGAGCCTGATCCTGAATAGAATGAACGAGAAACGTTTGAAACTGGGTACTATGAGTTAATGGCTCGACTGATTAGTTTGTTAGATAATTTTCAAATCTCACAAACTCAACAGCAAACGCCAGTTGTCGATGTTACAGCTAATCAGAATTCACGACAAAGAATTTCTAATATTAAGCTTCCTCGCTTAAATTTGTCAGTGTTCACTGGAAAGTGTTCTGAATGGACGCCATTTGCTCAAATGTTTCGGACAATGATTTCCGAAAACAAAAATTTAACCGATGTCGAAAAATTTCAGTATTTACATATCAGTATTTAATCAGATTAAGTTCATCATTATCAGGCGACGCAGCTGATTCAGTCGAGTCATTGGATCTAACAGGAGAAAATTTTGCGGTTGCATGGCGCATATTATCAGGGCGTTACGACCGAATTCGTGCGATTGTCCAGTCACATATTCAGGCAATTATTGATATTCCGTGCATAAAAAAGGAATCATTCAGAACTCAAGTCACTAATTAATATTACGATAAGGCATGTGAATGCATTAAAGTCACTTAAGCGTCCAGTTGACCAATGAGATGATATTCTGATTCAAATTTTAGGTAACAAACTTGATTCGAAGACCTTTCATGATTGGGAGGATACGTTACAGTCAGATAAATTACCTACAATCGATCAATTTATTGAATTTGTATTAAAAAAATGTAATACACTCGAGTCAATTAGTAACAAGGAGAATGTCTCCACGAATAGTAAGGTCAATTAAGTGAATTTTCGTAAGTCAGCCATCAGTTGTGCAGCGTCAGTGAGCTTGAAATGCACCTTTTGTGATAAGAATCATCTTATCTATTTTTGTCAAGCATTTTTAAAATTATCAGTATCGCGTAGGTTAGAGGAAATAAAGAAACGCAAAATCTGCATAAACTGTCTCAAATTCAAGAGTCACATAGCCTCGCAATGTATATCTGGTACATGTAAGATTTGTCAACTAAAGCATTGTTATGTCACAATTGAGATTTTCTCCATTTTTAAGCTCAATGCATTAAAGCAATTTACCCGGGGATCGGAGATCAAGCCGTGTGGTCAGGGATGTTCGGTAGGAAGGGTCGGATAATGATTTGGAAGGGAAATCTTGAATCCGGTGCCAAAAAGATTTCGCAGCTTATAGGCGAGTCTGCGTGGATCGCCCTTTTGGATATCTTTATAGTCAGGAAACGAAAAA
>NW_017257391.1:844819-865310 GCF_001594055.1 Mycetomoellerius zeteki | reverse complement strand
AGCGAAACACGGGCATAACACTATATATAATTTAGTAACAGTTAAATTAAAAAAGGATAAATACCTTAAGTCAAGAATTGGTTTTATATGAGAATCTCGATCAAAACGCAGACAATTAGAAATAAATTTTATGCGATGAGAGTGAAAAAGATCATTTAACTTAAAAGTTCTGAGACAATATGAGTTTGACATTCGGAGCAGGAAGGCAAAATAGAAGGTAAAGGAGAACGTAGACGAGATAGAAATGTAGAGGAAAGGAAAGAGAAAGAGGGGGAGTAAAGAGCGAGAAGGAAGGTAATTATGAAGGAGAGCGAGATTGTATGATATTTATGTAGGTAAGATTCCAAAGATTCAAATTTAGCAATGATTCAGTATCGTTTTGCTTATTTAAATCTTGTCTTTGTCTTTTTATATGAATCATTTCAGAAATCAATCTTTTATTATAGGAAGATTCGCTATCCAAAATTTTAACATCATTCCATCTGAAATTGTAGTCAAAATTAATACGATGGTCGGTTATGACCGTCGGAGTATCGGACTTTTTATTGATATCAGAGATATGTTCGCGTAATCTCGTACTCAATTTTCTTTTCGTTTGACCAACATAACTGGCATCACATATGATCTTATATACCACATTATGATTAGAAAGCAAATCTAGTAGAGATTATTAAATATTTTATTTTTTATTTTTGTTTATTTTTTACTTTTTGTTCTTTATGAATAACGTCGCTTAGAATAATAACTCATTTCATTCATTGTTTTTTTTAAATCTTAATCTCACGAATATATATATCATAATTTAATTACGAGTAATAGACATAAGTATACATTACTAATATCCAATAAATTTTGACTGTTACACATAAATCATTCAATTCTTTTTCATAATAAAAATTTGAATAATTAATTAATTACTCTATTTGAAAAGAATTATTAAATCAAATTTTTATTTTAAAAAAATAAGATTTATTTCTATTTAGATAAAAAATAAAAAAAATAAAGGTGTTAATAAAAATTTATTTAATAAAGAAAAATTTATTTAAACAAAGAGCATTTTTACTAGCCTCTCTAATTGAAATAAACTTCTCTAAATAAAATATTTAGATTTTCGAAAATTTGGAATTTCGCTCGAAGCATTTTGTGCAGTCAAAGCTTCAGACTTAATCAAATTTTATTGGACATTAATTTGATCGATTATACGACAACGCTATTCAAGAGCAATATATTTTTATTGAATGTCGCTGAATACGCATAGTTAGTTAACTTCTCATCAGCAGAGAATATTTATTATACGAAATAATTAGTATATTATGTATCGTAATTAATCGTCTCCGATGATACTACGTAACTGATTTAAAATAAAGGACTAGTTCGCTATTGATTCTCATGCAGCCTCACTGTACTCTCTTTTCTTCTAGGAAACGCAATTAAGTTTCTTGAGAAATAGGGTAGATCATACGAAAATTACGTATATCGGATTAGCATATTTGCGATTGCTCGTTCTGGCCGTCGGCCGTGCTGTAATCGAACTTGTACATCTAGTCAACGACGACGGAAGTTCTGATCAACGCGCAGTAACTTTATTATCGGCTTAAATCCCATTAAAAGTTTCCCTGTACTACCGGTTCGAGAAGATGTGATAGCGCCGATTTATTCGTATTTAGTTTAGATCACGCGAATTTTCAATGCTGTAAATCGATTAATTTTGTACCTCATTGCATCTTTCAACAGTATTTCAGCGTATAAATTTTCAGACGTTTGAAGACGTTTAATCATGTTGCTTATACATCTTCTTTTTCTGTTAGAACTGAAGCACATATTTGAAAAATTGTACAAGTCGTTCATTTTATACTTCTGAAAATAAATGAAGAATTAGTTTATCATTGAGCAATTCACCTCGATAAACAGTCAAATTAAATCACTTTTCAGCTGTACATTTGTTACATGGTATTCATATACAAATTTATGGAAAATTTTCTTTAACCCTCCGTGAATTAGGTGGGGTGTGACATACCCCAGCACAAGACTTTCTATAATTCTTTAAAAAGTACCACTTATATATGTTGCCAATTTCGTGCAACTGAAGAGTGCGTTGTTACCAATCACACTAAAATATATTTATAATGAAGTATAGCATGAGGTATGAGATATATCCACATTTGATCCATGTTGATTTTCCACCTGGTTCACGGAGGGTTAAAAGTATTATACTTTATTTTTAAATTATACAATTATTAAAATAAATTGTATTTATATAAATACAATAGGTTTAGCTTTATACTTTTTGAATAATTTATGAATGTGCTTTATATAAGTCCTCCGATAAAAGGTCAGAAAATCGACATGGTCGAGTTATCGTATCAAGGTCTTCAATTTATCTCGTTTGACACAAAAAAGGTCGCGAACGGTTCACCGAAAAAAATTTGCCTCTTGCGAATTTCATCGAATCCATGTCAAACGTGCGCAGCCTCGTGACAGGAAGAAGTTAATTGATAGTCAAGATACGAAGTTTATATGTCAAAAGGTTTAAATTCTCTAGTTCTCCTTATGCGTTGCCTTGACGCTACTCGTCGAAGCATCAAAATAAATTGAGCCATTTCTGTAAAGGTCACGTCAGATCGCGAAATTAATGGAAACCATACGACAACAACTCAGTGTCGTTGCATAATTATTAATGGCAGTTTTTCAGAGAGTAATTTATTACGCTTCTCTCGATTAACTCGCGTAATGAGATAAGAAGTATTTCTATCTACCGAATGGATCATTATTGCGTACCGCAAAATTGCGGTTGAAAATGTTTTTGCCGTTTGGAATTTGAATAATCGTTGCTTCTGGTAAAATAAATATGTTTCGTCCCACACACTAGTGCGTGCTAAAGTTCAATTTACGTTTAAACAGAAAATAATAATAGGAGTAAATCGAAAGTTAAAAAGAAGTCTTACATTCATATTTTTTTCTAAAACTTTTCTTCTCATTAAAAGTTCTTCTTAACTTTTTATTACTCGAAGATCATCGATTTTTCTTAACGTTTTGAATATGAAGAAAAACGGAACAAAAGAGAATATCTGGTTGCCAGATTCTAGCCTTAAAATATCGTTATGCTTTTTAAATGTCCTGTAATTTAATTGTAATTTAAAAGCATAGAAGATAATAAAAGAGCAATCACGCGAATAACAAAAGTACATAAATTTCACGAATACACCATTGTGCGCCGTGACGCACACACACAATGTGTGTTAAAATTACATTTAGTCTTTAAGGGGATTCTAAAGCCGCCTGTATTATCGACTAAATCATATAATTTTTGTATAACAAATACTTTTTTCTCTTTCACGGATTTGAAAATTCTTTTCCAAGATTAAAGTATACGCATTAATACGTGTTTGTGAGGTGGAGTTTATGCCGAGAACGACCAAAAATTTCTAAATTGATATACTTTTTACCATTTCTTAGTGTAACATGGCGTCTCAAGCTGTCAAACCGTGACAATATTTGTTTGATACGAAAGTTTTGGTACCTGTACTTACGAAATAATGATCCACAAACACGTAGTTTGCACGAACAAATAACGTTGAGTTCTTAGAATTACACTTAGACGCTTTATCGCGACGAATTTGTTATACGAAAATTGACACAAACGTGCGACTAAATATATCATAGGTTGCTTAAGATATTGGTGTGGTAGTATATAAAGACATGTCGATGTACTGAAAAAACAGTGACATCTAGTGATTTTGTCGGAGTTCGAGCTTTGCTTTAGGATCCCCTTAAAGTGCACTATCATCAGAAGCGACCGATTCAAAACGAGCTTATTCATGTGAAGCACATTGGAAAAGCTCTTCTGCATAAATTTCAGTCCAATAATGTTTTTTAATTTTTATTTCTCATGTTCACTAGTTGTTAAATGTCATATTTCAATATTTGAAGCGGTTTACGAACAAAGTTATAGTATGTTCTCTTGTCGGAATTAATTTTGTGAGATTAAAATAATACTAAAGCCTAATATATTACACTGAAAAAAAATTTTGGTTATTTTTGGTCCAATGAATGATCGTTAATCAATGTCCGACTTTAACGTCAGTTAATTCATTGATATAATAACTAGTTACATTTATATAATTACATATTCATTCTTGCAATGAATTCTAGTAATAGTTTTATAATCTTTATCATTATGAGAATATATTGGACCAATTTTCATTAATTCAATGAATATATTTATTGAATAATTATTGTATTTACGTACAGGTTTTTTTCAGTGTATCTTTAGAGATATAAATTTACGGAATATATCAATAATCAATAAATACCTTAAAAAAATTCTTCTACCAGAAAGTGATACATGTATATATATATTATGTTTGAAATAACTAACTTTAAAAGATAGTCACTCGAGATGTCATTTTATACTTTGTATACACTCCGCATATAGGATAAACCCGCTAAACGTCATTCAAAGACATTAAAATCTGTCGCGATAATTATGTAAAGGCTTAATGGACGACAAAAGTAATGTTTATAAGCGAAGCAATCATATGGTTTGGTATTTAACTGGTCGTTTTACGTAATATATCTTAATCATTCCGAATTAGCGCTGTGAGAGGATTAGAGGACGCGTATAAAACAAGTTTTCATTTTTCTGCGACAGCTTTGAAGATTCATGTCAGCCCGAAAACGAAGGAAATCCTAGATACATTTGGCACATTCGAACTCATCTGCAGGGGAGAAGTTATATTGAAGGTAAGTCCTTGACATATACGATTTTTCCTCAATTTCGAAATACGTTTCTGTCTACTTCATTTTTTATTTGCGAACCCAGTTGTTGCTTTTTTCCTTGAGAATGAAAAGACTAAGAATTCCTATAAGTTTGTATCTTACGAGACTGTGATTTTTAATGTGGCGAATATTGGTGAAGAGAATGATCATTGCGCGAGCCCAGTTGCGATCGTTTCGTAGATTGCGACGTATATTGCAAATCTTTTTATCTCATGCATCCTTGTACAGTTTTTTGCAAATTAATCTTCATATTCGCAATTTAACGAAATATTATGTTTACTACGCAGTAAAACGTTCAATAACTTAAAATTATTTATGATGCTTATATATATTTAGAAATCTCTAATTTATTTTTATATTATATCAGGAATGGCCTCTTTTTATCTGGTGTGCTATTATGAAGATCTTTCGAGATTTTTGGTGCGTCATTCTGCTGCAGAATTAAGAAAAAAGCTTAATACTAATAAAAAAAATGTAATAATTAACTTCTTTTAAAAACAAAAAGATTTTTTCTATTTAACAAAATTTGTTTTTTTATTTTGTTCTGTTTTGTTTCAAATAGTTTATAGTGTTATTTTATTGTGCTATATTTTGTTACAGTATAAAATTTTTTTTTACATTATGTACTTTTTTAAATGCGCCATTGAAAATATCTTTACGTGCCATAATGGTCAGCTACCCTCTACTGTAAGCTAATAAAAATACAAGTTTATAGAATATGAGTTTTTCGCACCGTGTTACGTTACAATTTATTAGAATGGCGTTAAGAGATCTCTTTCCACAATTTTATTCTAACGCTTTACATTTTATAAAATATTTATGTAATAAATAAGTATACATATATAAATATTTATATTTTATAAAATATTTATGCAGATTTTATCGGATGTTACCGGTTTCAGTTTTTAACGCGTAAGGTATAGGCAACGGTCCTTCAACAAGGGACTCGACTTTCTTAACTTCGACAAATCACATTTTTACACCTCCGGGAGGGCCGTGAGTTATATATCGCAGTCGTATTCGACGGTTAGCTTCTATATGCGCATTTCTCTCGTTACATATTCAGAGATGATCTACCATAACCGAGTGCGTTACGCTCTCTTGCTTAATACACATGCATCATGTGCATCACGTTGTCCGTTGCTCACAGGTGCGATCCGTCTCCGTTTTCCCGGAAGAGAACAATTCCCGCTGGCGGCATTAATTTCGACGTCGCATCGTCGAAATTATAGTAGTTCGTCCAGTGTGTCACTGATGTCCATGTGATAAAGCGGATGACACGACAGGGACGCGCCATAGTTCCGAGATCACGATTCCGATATCACGGGAATCATCAATATCTCAAGTGAACGGCAATAATAAGCGACCGCTATTATAGATCTGCTATTTATTTGTGATTCGATCGGTTTGCCTCGAACGCACAATCGTAAACATCTCATTGACTCGTCGGTCGATTAAGTACACCTCGAATGATGGACGAAGGCGTCCATGGAGTGATTGGATCGTTTACCGTACAATTCGGGTCAAAGTTCAGCGGTCGCTAGTAAGCTCGAACGGGCGCGCGTGCATTTGCTGGCATTCACGTAACTCTGCAGAGGTATGCAATTAATTAGTAAGATAGCGCCAGTGGAAATACGCAATTCGCGCATAGTAGTGGGGCTACCTACTAGGAATTAAAATTCAAGTACTTCGTATACCACTCGGCTATTGTACACGCTACCGCTTATTTGAATATTTCACGAACGGGCCGGAGTTAAACGCATTAGCAGATCTCTATCGCGTAACAAAGCGATATAATAGCTTCACCTTTGTTATTGAATCCCATCGCACAGGATGACCTTAATTAAATCTCTGGAACTACGTACCTATACATTGCATTAACTTTGATTCTTAATCATCATCTACCGTAACTAACTATGAACGTAATTTTGTTAGCACATTTGATCATTTTCCGTCTCTATGAATAAATTATCCCGTACATTGTTTTCAACAAATATTTGAGAGCTGTATTAACTACAAGTTCTTATAGTTCAGCTTTAGTATATAAACTAGGAATGTTATATTAAACGAATATGTATTTTGAATGAAATTTTATAAAATATTGATGTTAATTTAATATTATAAAATATTAAATTTTATCGGATGCTGCAGTGAATAATATCAGATCGTTTTAATTCAAAATAATCTTTCGTTTTCGCCAATGTTCGCAGGGTAAAGGTCCGATGACCACTTATTGGTTGATGGGCGAAAAACCGACGAACAACAATGTGCAACAGGCAAATCCTACAACGACTGTCAGCCAAATATCGATCCTTCAAGATCAACTTCCTATCACCACGCAAATTCAAACGACGCAATCGAAGCAACAGGAGCAGCGGGCACTCTCGTCCGTCAGCCAACAACACAAATTTCAGGGTCAATTAGACCAGCCGTACCCGACCCAGCAATCGATTCAGTCGAGGAGTCAGGAGTCGCGGCAGCAGGGACATCCGGGTCAACAGATTCCGTCGTCGGCCACGAACCAGATTCAGGGTCAAAGATCCGCAACGGTTAATCCCGCCTGCGGTCTCGCTAGCGTAACTGGAAACGGCGCGCCCAAATCGGTGGTTGCACCGCGTACTGTCGTCGCGACGCCGATCGGCAACTCCTCGCCGTCCCGCAATCGCACGAGTGGACCGCCGAGTGCAAACAACTCCATGCACCAGGTATATCCGACGGCCGAGAGCATGCCCAATCACACTGAAAGCGGTCCCAATGCGCCGCTCCTGTTACCTGCGGGCGCGGTCCCCAGAGTCTAGTTCTTCTAAGATGTTCTTCCTCGGCGATGTTTACCTTACCACCTCTCAAACCTGCGAAGGATATCGTAAGGAATCTGAGCTCAGATTCGTTAGTGAGAAAACGAAATATGATCGTGGTCAAAACTGAAGCAAGAGAGAAATGAGCGATGGGAATGAATTTATAAACGGAGGATTTGTTCATCATTCTGATCTACTAAAGCTTTTAAAATTCAGATTCTTCGTTTCGGAAGTAATCAAAGTGATTTGTGAACATATCGTGGCAACAATTGTCTTCTATCAGATTTACGACAAAGGTGCTTCTCTTGAATTAATTAACGTTAGTTTCATGACTATTTCTTGATTTCTAGAAAGTCCACATTAAATTAGGATTCTAGTAATCAACTAGTGAAAAATTTGCTTTTACCATAAATACTGACTATGTTATTAGCATTGCAATAGATATACGTATAATTGACAAGGCGGGACCGACTCCATGCTGAAAGTGATCTCTTTCTACAAGGTATTATGGAACCAATCGATTAATGCAATTTTTAGAATAAATATGAGTATCGTGAATTAATCGTGCGATAAGGATTAATAATGATGATCGGATTGGACGATCCGAGCCTAAAAGAAGACAAGAAAAGACAATTATAGAGAGATACACGACCGGTGACGTACTTTTGCCAAGGTACTTAGTCTTCTGTATATGAACACAGTATTATACCGGTCGTACATGTGTGCATTTTATTTATTCGTACCAAAGTGAAGAACGTTTACGTTTCCCGTTTACGCGCGTACATCCCCATGCAATTCATTTGCAACGACACGTAAAATGCAACGGGCTTACAATTAGCTTAGCGGTAAATTTTCCAAAGTTAGCAGCAGCCAATATCTGACTTCCGCCGAGCCTCACACGCCGAATTAATTAAGATCCGATCGCGAATGCAAGCGAATTTAGATTCTCTCCCTTTGCGAGGATTTTAGGATTCATTTTATCAAAAAATGATTGCGATTGACTAAATCGTTCTCTCTACATTACGATAGCAATTACTGAGAAGAAGAGAGAAATAATGAAGTCAAATCAAGATTGATAATTGATCGTAAGGGATAGAACGGTAAATTTTCTCAAACACATTCTGTATAGAAATATTTGCGTAAGCTTCTTCCAATATAAAGTTTTTATTAAAATATATTTTTCCTTCCAAACTTGTCTACGGAATCGCAAATATACATATAAGCATCACAAAAGACATAGCTCGGCCACAGTGTTTATTGTCGCATGCTCGACATGACAAATATTATCGTTTGCAACGCGTCGCAAGACGCGCGCAAATACAAAATTCTGTACCTACACGTGTAAGGATGTTATATATAAATACACAAAAGAAAAAAAAGATATATATGTATACGCAAGTACATGTATATGTTACGAGATTAGATCATATATATATATATGTATATGGCTGCAAAAGAAAAAGTTACCGTAGCTAACGTCGATGTTTAGAGTTGTGGCGAACAGAGGCTGGGCCTCTCGCGAAAGGAATCTATGACGTGTCTGAGAAATTAATACCGATTGTGAGTGCATATATCTGTGAATGCACACATATACACACATGCGCGTATTCACACACATATACATGCATACACAGGTATGTGCACGTGCGGTCGCAATTGCATACCCGTGTTTAATGTATGGACGAACGGTGCAGGTGGCTGATATTCCGCGGTCGCCCTGTTGTAAACGTGATGTAGCGGCAGGAGGGGTGTGAAGCATCGTGAAGAGTGAAATTCTATCTGTGTCAATCTCTCTTTCAACGATGTACCAATGAATATTCCGAAAATAAAGTTTAGTCGTTTTCAAGACTGCCTAACAGTTATCTCGGCGTCCGATCGAGTGGTCTTTATTAATGAACTCGTTTCCGTGTGTCGCATCGCTGGCCAGAGCCGGAAGGATCGTTTCATCAACCGAATGCATGCCTTACGTAAGTGCAAAAAGTTCTAAATGTATAAAAGTAGAAAAATCTTTGGCACGTGAGAACGGCTACGTGACTCTCAAAACACGGCGTTCGCGAATATCCAATCGAGATAAGAAGTCACGCGAGTATATATCCCCGGATATCCGGGATCGCCACAGCGAATCCCCCAGGATACTATCCCGATGTTGACCCACCTGCCGTTGGCGAGCTGATGCAGCAACGGACCACCCGAGTCACCCTGAAAGAAGAGATGATTCATCGGATCTGGTAATATAATTAAAGTAGATCTGTCCTTTCCTCGACATCTCTTAAAATATTAACGGACTTCAACTAGGAAGACGGCAAAAATGAAGTCTTTCTGGTTAATTCATGCGCACTTAACATTTCATCACATCACCGCGACATCACATCGCCCTCAACCCTTTTCCGGAATAAATAAATTATTATCTTACTTGACAAGCGTCGCGGCCACCCTCGTAAGCGCCGGCGCACAGAGTAGTATTCGGAATCAGTTGCGTGAAGCTGCGAACGCATCTTTCTTGAGGCCATACCGGTACCGCGGTTTCCAGCAGCACTGTGCTAGCAGGTCCTCCGTAGAATAGCGTGCCCCAACCTAATAAAATTACAATATAAAATAAATTTACAATTTTCAGATTGTAGAAACAATTTGCATCTTTTGATTTCTTTCACCCATTCCGCCGTTGTAGAAATGTGTCAGAGAAACTATTCAGTAGACACCAACTTAAAGTAACGTAATATTTATGTTATATTTCGTACTCAACAATACAATATATAAATATAATATAACATATCATGAGTTACACAACAGTTACATTCAATTATGTTCAATGCGAAATTATAATATTGATGTTATATTACTTTTAGTTGGTGAGTAATTGTTTCACGCGGTTTAAAATAATATTTCTAGTAAAGTAATAACACAGCTAATAATATAAATAAATTTTGCTTACTAAACATTGAAAAATTAAATTAATTGAAATTTGATATAAAATGCGTAATATGTTTTTTCAATTTTTGGCTGTTAAAAAAACATCTACAGGTGTGCGAATAATAGATTTTAAGAAAAATTAACAAATTATTTTATTATTAATTTTCAGCTTAAAAATAACGTATCTATTACATCTATTTGTAAATCTAATACTGACCCGTAACGATGGCGTCCTTATTCTCGAACGATTGCTGAATAGGCGGGAGGCAGATGGGCCAGATATAGCTGTTAAACACGGTGGGTCGATGGATCTTAATGATAGCAATGTCGTTCTCGTATGTGTTCAATTTGAAGTCCCTGTGTATTCGTATCTCCGACACCATAAAATCCAACGCTCGCGTCTCCTCGTACTTAGTGAAATCATATTCGCCGAGTCTCACTGTGATGTTGCGCGGATTGAACCTATAAAGATTGCGACGACGCAACGCAGGATAACTGTAACTTATTCCCATGAACTCTAACTGTTCATTTCACGGTTACAACAAAGCGGATATATATCGCACATTAACGTCTCTGACAAAAATAACAAAGAAATGTGCCAGCGCGCCGAAACATTACAAAGTCTAAGCGCGATCGTCATGACCGCAAGAATATGAATGTGTTACGTCTGAAATACCGACCAGATCGTATCTTCGTTCATAAACTCTGAGGTACGAGGACATACGCATTTATCCTGAAGTGAATATTATATACAAATATTTCTTTCTTTATTGCAACCACTTGACGCAATTTTTTTTTTAATGCAGTCGTATTTAGTGTAACCAATCCTTTGCACTATTTAAGCTTATAGAGTGCAACATGAATTTAGTTTTGTTCATTTACAAACATATATGAAAAAAATTATGATGGAAATAATGAAGAATTTTTGCTTAATATCTTGTAATAAAAAAATAGTTCGAAACTAATTAATTAGCATTTAATATTGAGGTAATCCTTTGTCGGATAATGGACTTTAAAGGCACTATCGATTCTTTTTTTTGTGATTTTTGGTAAATAAATTTAAATTTATAAAATAAATAAAATACAATTTTACCTTTATGATAGTAAAAACTTAGTTGAAACTTTTACAAGTACGTAACAATTTTTTTTAATTTTTATAAAGTCCGGAATAATATAAAAATAGAAGTTTGAAGACCTATTAAAAAGGATGAAAATTTCACATTGCTGACGAAGAGTTAAAAATCTGTTTTTTATTTTGTAAAGACCATTAAAAACCTTAATGAATATTTATATGATAGTTTACCTGTAAACGCAGTGTGCGGCTGTAAGTATGTGTCTATCAGTGATTAATACACCCCCGCAATACTGAACTACTCCTTGTCTGAGAAGAGCCGCCATCCACGGCCACTCTTTAGGGTCAGCCGGTTGGCCTCCCGCGATTCTGGTTTTCATTCTCGTGGTTGTGCCGCATCCTCTGGGTCTTCGTGGCTTCCTTGTCTCTTGCTTGACCGATATCCCGTCTTTTCGCAAATTCGCATCGCCGTGCATTGTCTTGTTGGCAGGTAGCCCGTTCTCGTCCCCGTTTCCTTGAGTTTCGTCCCACTCTTCCTCGTCGTTGTCGAGACCTGCGAGAGTAGAATTTGAAGCACGTATATACACGTGCGGTACTCTCGCTCGCTAAACAGACACTTGATACTACGAGTATCGCGATAGACATTGATAGATATCGTTTGTCATGAAAGTGCACGTGTATAGCATTTTCATCAAGATGCGTTAAGTTGATGAAAACATTTATGTGGATATTTATCGCAAGAAGTTTTATATAAATAAATAAAAATGTATTGTACAATTATAACGGTTAAAAAGATTTATTTTTCAATCGTTATTATCACAAAAATAATTTTATGATATTTACATAGTTTAATTAATAATATAATTTTTAAAAATTATTCTCAAATATATAATTAAAATTTATACAAACTCGCTATTACTGGTAACTTGCTGGCTAAATCATCGTCAAACGTATTTTCCGATCGAGCTGTCATGACACCATCAGGACAACACATACCTATGTACCTGTGACGAGGAAAACATTAATAATGAAATGACTGATGCATAAAATACAATGTTAGCTTACGTCTGCTCAATTATGCACATATAATCCATAAATTGCCCAGCGTTTGAACTTTTCAGGAATTCTTTTGATAGAATGCATCCACTGAAATGCTTGCAATGACCTTTTCGATTACCTGGCGCAATACAAGCTTGATATATTGATTTCTAAAAAAGAAAATTAATTTTTATTACACATTCTTATTTTAAATAATGTTTGAATTTGTAGATAATGCTTAGAATATAGCGCACCTGTGTATTTAATTTTGTGGTACCTGGCACGAAAAACCGTTTATCGCGAAGATGAGGATGGGAAATGTTTTTCGGAAATTGAAATAATTCCGTACGTTGAAGACGTGCTCCCCATTTCTGATTCTCGATCGCTACCATATCTGAGAAATATGGAATGTGTTACATATATTGGCAAACATGATGTGCGTGTTCCATATGTGTGCGTGAACGCATACATATGATACGTATCGAAATTTAATGAGGACCATCGAAGGTTAGAGCGTCTGAGTGATATATTATCGGTATTATACATGATTTCGCTATTTCCGTTAAAAGAATACGCCTTGTGAAACTTTTAAAACCCAAAAATAGGACACATTCTGCTCTTTTAACGCAATTCATTACGCTTGATGCGTTTGTATGTAATGTATACTTTGAAAAATATTACGGTCACGAGAAGTCCGCAGTTTGATGTCTCGACGAAATCTATGAATATGTATCAAAAATAGTCTCATTGTATTATAATTTATAAAACAGATAGGTATACAATGTGTTTGGTTTAAGTGTATTATTTACTAAAACACGAATTATTTACTAAATAATATATTTTTTAATAATTATAAAAAATACATCGTGTAATATGATTCAATTAATATAAATTAATAATAAAAGTGTTGAGAAGGGCTACGAATCATAAGAAAAGCAATATTTAAATTGAAAATATAATATAATTAAGAAATAAAACAATAATACACAAACGGCGTTTCGAGGCCGATCGGGTCATTCTCAATATTAAAAATATAAAGTGCTAAATATGTACATATTTAAAATATAAAATGGTTTAAAACTGGTAGATAAAATAAAAAAATATATATATACGAACTTCTGATAGATGTATATTGGTCATCGCATCCTGTCATTATCAAACTGATGTTACGTCCAAAATGACGTAGCACGTTTTTAGTATTATTAAATTATAAAAAAATTTTTTTAATAAAAGTTATTTTATTTAAAAAAATTTACACAATGATATATATTTAAGTGAAAGTTTTATGTAAATTATTTTTTTAATAAACACATTTATATCGAACATATAATTTTAAACATAATATAATCTTATATTTTATGTTATAAAAAATTTAACAATTTTTGTTCTAATTGTAAGTTCAAATATGTAAAAGCAATATTTTTTATTAATTTGCACCGTTATTATTTGTATTACAAAAAGTATAATTAAGTTAATTTAAAGTTCAAATTTGAATTTAATGTAAATTTTTTTAAGATAATAATATAAAATAATGCTTACCCGTGGTGCTTTGAAAATCGGTGGGAAGACTTCGGCAGCATTGAAAGATGTACAATAATAAAAATAACACGAATCGATGGATATTAATGTGCATCATTTAAATTAGCGCCAACACCAACTCTTGTTATATGACAAATCAGGACAACGCGACGACAGCTATTTAGTAAAGACAATCTCGACAACCAGAGAACTCACAATGACTCTGAAATATGGAAAACCGCCACTTATATACCGCACGCCTGTACTGTATGGAACCACGCAAACGTTCCTTCAAACTGAATATCTTCCATTAGGCGCTCGCGTGACTCGTACGTTCCTCACACAAAAATAATTTAATGAAAAATATTGATACATTAATTATATTTTCTGCTGTCAATTCGACGCGTAGCAAATTAATTATTTCGCATTAATATATACAGAAAAATAATTTCATTGTTTAAGAAAAAGAATGAGACTTATATATATATATATATGTATGTATATGCAAAACATATACATATAAGAGAAATATTTTTAAAAATTTACAAATTCCAATAAAATATCTTCTTTAATTTGAACAATGAACATCTGGTCAAAATTGTTTGCTATCGTGCGATATTTTATATCCAGTTTAACATTTACCGTATCAAATTACTAAAGTACTAAAGTACTTTATGCGTGTTGTATTGTACCGATTCAATGTGGTAACTCGACGTCGCTTCAATCCCCGATCATTCAATGAACCTATTAACGCCACATAATTGACGCAAAGGCTAAGGCCGCGGATCAGGAGCCATTTTGTAGAAGTGGAGAAGCGAGGCGGGAGAATTACGCACGACCTGTCCGGACAAAGGTTAATTCATGCGAATACTCGGCGCATACGCTTGTCGAAACGAGAAGTAATAGACAGCCGGTAACTTGAGAAATATTCGATTCCGTTCGACGTTTCATTAAACCGCTCAACGCCGCAGACTCCGCCGCAACGCGACGGGATCTCGCCGGGAGCTGGAAAGAGATAGCGGGACCACTAGTTCTGAGAAAAGAGCGGAGAGAGGAACGTGGCGAGGTTGGGCGAGAGAAGTCGCGGAAGAGAATGAGAGACACGAGGTTCTCTCTTTACCGATTACCCAGCAGACAAATCCAGCGATCTTCCGTCTCCGTCTCTAAATGTGATACTCGAGAAAATGGACATCACCCACATACCTGTCCAGGCCATTGGCTTCGCCGTGCCACGCAGCATACGTACGCACGCATGCATGTACGCACACGTTCACCGACACACGAGACACGCACACGTAAGCGTCGCGTGAGAAACGAATGACGATTTGTATATCTTGGAGTAATAGGTGAACGATTAGACGCATATAGACGTAACTTAACATTTAGATGAAATCGTTTTCATAATGCGAATTTAGCGACAAACGTACGAAAAAGACAGTTTTACTGAAGTATCTAAAAATTCAGCTAAATACGGATTTAAAAATAATTTTGTTGGACTATCAAAATAATTATGTAGGATAATCAAACTGGTTGCTGGAATATCAAAACTGTAATATTGCTCGCCATACTTGAGATTCCTATGCAATTATTTAGATGGTACAACAAAATTCTTTTCAAATCAATATCTAACTAAATTTTTAAATACTTTAGCAAAATCGTTTTTTCTGTGATAATTTTGACTCTTATCTTGTGTTAATACTTTGAATATGATCTTTATGTCACTTATATATGAATAAAATATATTCTCTGTTTAATGTATTTTTGATGTTGATACGGACCACTTTCGGATTTCTTAACCGATATCCATAACATTTCGCCAAAAGAAACAAGACTCACAATCAGCTGCGATTGGAAGAAGCGCGTTTCAACGTTTTACGCATGTCAACTACTTATTTATACACGCGTCATTGATTGCTCCACATAAAACGTAACTCGAAGTCGACCGTACCGATAATGGATCATGCACGTTCTTATACGTCTTTCCTTTTTTCTCTTTTTGATAAAACTCCGAATCTCTCATATTCAATACAAAACGAATATAAAATGAATATAAAAAGAAATTTAGGAGCAAAGCTAGAACCAGAAATACATATATTGAAAAATGTAATTACTTCAGTCTGCAAAAAATTTAATTATTCTTTCTTCTTTGACAAAAAGATAGAACTAGATTTATCTATATTTTAGCGACAAATTAACGACACAAAACTCGGACAAAGCGTTTCCACGGATGACTGAAAAACGTAATTAAATTTGTAATTCTCTCAGAGAAATACGAGTAATATACGCATTTCGCACTCAAATGATAAAGCGTTTAGTGACACAGTTTTCAACGTTAAAAAGACGCGGTCCAGTTCATTGCATGTTTAACAAAAGAAGTATATATATATACATATGGACACCCAAGTCCTCAAATTTCCGCATGCTTAACACACTATACGTTTAACAGTAAATTCGTCATTCGCGTCCCAGAATCCATTTTTGGTGCTGCACCGACATTGCTCGAATAAGGCCTTTTGTGAAATACCACGTTTCAAGAGGTATTTTGTACGCAAGGTTTGCGTGCAAGCAAAATTGACCCGCCTACAAAACAATAAAAAAGGAAAAACTGTAAATTTTTCAGAATATTCCTTGTGTAACGTACACAAAATTGGATATTTTTAAAGGAATGTGCGTTTGTGGGTAACTAATGGTCTGAAAAAGAGAAAACTAGAATTCATACAAACATTGAAGTTACACATTGATGAGAAAATTATTTGATTTAAGCGCGTTTTACTCATGATCTTTCATACAAGATCGAAAATACGAAATTTCCATCCTGATTTATTCGTGAGTAAAAATTAAGGATGCATTACATATTTTTTTTTAACAAGAAAGAAATTATAAAACATTACAGATTTTTAAATATTGTATTTGTAATACAAAAAGTTTGACAAGTTTAGAACCAGGATAAAAATTATTTCAATAAAATATAGACACACATATTTTTAAGAAGTAATTACGATAAAAAATGAGAAATTTTTCATTTAAATCATAAAATTGTATTGTTAACATAAATATTAATTTTATTGAACTGTTTCATATAATATTCATTTGTTCTTTGCGTGCTGTTATTGTTATTGTTGTTATTTTCTTATGTGTTTTTTTTATGATATACAGGGTGTTTCCAAATTAAATCGCAAAACTTCGGGAGCGTGTAGAGGAGTAAAAAACTAAGAAAAAAAGTCCTATAGACATATGCTCGTTTTTGCTCCGTTTCAGAGAAATCGAAAAAAAATGTTTACATTTCTTGCCATATCTAGCACCGACATATTTGATTACATTTTCCACTTTCTGTTATGAATTTGTCAGTCGCTCTTTGAAAGCCTTTAACAGTAGATGAATTTTGTCTTTTGCAATATGCCGCGTACGTATTCTAATAGTGAATATGCTGATATGGTTTTTGTATACGGTTTCTGCAACGGTAATGCTTTAAAGGCGGTGCGAGAATATGCACGACGATTTCCAAACAGAAGAGTGCCAAACCGAAGAGTGTTTATGTTGACATTTAATAGATTGCGAGAGACTGGATCATTTTCAATTCGACAAGAAAACAACCGATTTCAAGCAGCGTTACGAAGAGATTTGCAGGCAGGGAATCGTATTTTACAACATTTTGACAATCATCCTGAGACCAGCGTTCGGAATGCGTCGGCTGTATTGGGAGTGTCACCACAAACATGAGCATATGTCTATAGGACTTTTTTTCTTAGTTTTTTACTCCTCTACACGCTCCCGAAGTTTTGCCATTTAATTTGGAAACACCCTGTATTTATATATTCTCACTTTAGCTCAATCTGCTTCTTGTAACATAATTTCATCATTTAACAAATCTGCTGTAATTAATATGTAGTATTAAGTTCAGGTTTAAGTTTCAAGGCAGCATTATTTCTGATACGCCAACAATAGACGTATTGTTTGTACAACTTCTATTCTTTTTGCGTCTTTTGTGTTTTATTTTTTCTGTTATAGTTTACAAAAACACATTAATAAAGTTATTATTATTATTATTTTTATACGGAAAGAATAAATTTTATTCACTTTTTGTAGAAACCTGATACATTTTTAGTCTTTGGGTTTTAAAAGAAGATGTACAATATATAAAATGTGTGTGAAACATATAATATAATTATATCAAAAATTTTTTGAATCCGTCTTGCTCGTATTACCATAATGCACGTGTGTTATTGTTCTTCGATGTTCATCATAAAGAAAAAAATTGGTGTAGCAAGAAAAAAGATAATGATTTACGAGCAAGAAATGATTACGTTAACTATGTTCAAATTCAGATAGGTGCCAATAGATATTTAAAATAACATATGAAAAACGCGATGACAATCCAATTCCTCGGCGTCACGTATCAACTTTACGACCTTTCTTCGAAGATATTCGATCGTGAGATACGTTTACGCTGCTTGATAGCGATCGAAAGAAGAAACGCACTGAGAAACGCAAGTACACGAGTACACGCGTGTCTCTAGGATGGCAAAAAATAATGAAAGAAGAAGAAGGATAGACAGAGACGGGACGAAATCCGGAAAGATCACGATTTGAGGACAAAAGCCTCAGGCATTACCATTTAAAGTATCCCGTACATATCTCTTTTTTGCTCTTCACATCACTTTGGCACTCATAATCGCGAGATATTTTGCACGCTGCTATCTACCCATTAAAAACGTTTTATCTATACGATATTTTCAGCGAGGAAGATATAAAATGTCGGTTTAAACTAAACGGGCAGAGCTAACAGTTAAGATTTTGCATAGCTTCGTTGTTTTATTACGCGGATAATTTAATTAATATGACACACTTTAATTAATTAATGAAATAATAACAATGTACGTTGTTATAATATATATGTCATAATATATTATATAGTATTATATTATCTTACAAATGTGTGCTATATGTAAGAGAATCCGTGTTTATTTGTGAGGCTGTCGTGAAATAATTGCAATTCTTTATATGAAAAGTGTAGGATGTTACACACACACACACACATACACACACATTATGTTAACCATACGATAGTTGTTACTTTTACACATACACGCGCAATCATATGTCACGTTTCCTTGCGATTTGATACTTTAGGGATCAAATTGCTGAGAATCACGAAACACAGTCCATGAATAAAGGAATACACATTTTAAATTTACGAGGAATCAGGAATGGTCTATCTTCGTTAATGCAAAAGATACAGGATGAAGGAGTTCCTAAGAACCATCACACGCATTCGGAGATTAAAGGGCAGAACGAAAGACGGAATAATAAACGAGAAAGAGAAGCACGTGCTAACGAGATTTGAGTTTCTACCTGGTCACGTCCTTCCGATACTAATGTGGTAACTAAACCTGAACTAAAACCATCGGTGAACAAGGCGAGAGATCATTCTAAGTTATTTAAAAGAAACGCTGTCACGAATTTTAAAATGATAATTGTTTGAGATTGCCTATAATTGTTGCCCAACTTTTAATAAAAAATGTCTTGAATACGTTCACAAAGTGCAAAAAAATGTTTAATCTAGAAGGGTAAATAGTTTAACAGTGTATTTTAATTCAATATAAGGCAGAAGAGAGTACAAAGTAAAATATTTGTTAAAAGAAAATTGAATTTATAATACCCCTTTTTATTTACTTTAAAAAGATTGTCTGTTATTATAAATAATAAGAAATTCAATTAGGACTATGTACTAAAAAAAGCAAATATATTTCGTAAATCTAACAAAAATTAATTATATAAGAAAATAATTATTCCGTTAATTACTCTTCTTTATTATTTTATAGATAATAATCGCTGATATTAAAATACATGTTCTAAAGAGACACTTTGTTATTTCTCATAAACTAAACATTGCACTTTATGAATACTAATAGAAAACATAATTTTTTCAGATGATTAAAAAAAGTTTATTATTTAGATATTTGTGGCTTGTTTGTATAATAGGGGAAAGTGGGCGAATTGTGTGCACCTAAGGGAAATTTATTGTCCTGGAATGATTTTCCAAGTTCAAAGCAATATAAGTATAGAAATAGAAACTATAAACATTTTTCTACCATTACGTATCCTCATATCGAACAGATTTTCATTCAATAAGATTATATTTAGCAAAAAGGAAAAAACGGAAAAGCGAAAAAATTTCTCGCGCGTTGGGTAATTGTGCGCAAAACAAAAGTCGTACACAGAGAGAAAAATGTTTGGTATTTGTAACTATAATTATATATTACTATAATTATGATTATTACTACATAATAATAATAACAGTAACTATATATATAGTTCCAGCAACAAATGTTATAATTGGCAACCTAAAATGACTATAATTATAGTTGTTATAACCATA
>NW_017257391.1:836402-844611 GCF_001594055.1 Mycetomoellerius zeteki | reverse complement strand
CAAAAATACAAAACTAATATAATAATAATACATATAGATTTTGGCAAAATAAAGTGGCAAAATAAAATAATAATGCAAAGAAAAAATGAAAAAATTAGTGCTAATCATATAGTGTATGGAAGATGGGTAATTGTGCGCATTTCAAAACGCTTGCGCACAGTTGCCCGCCGTGACCTAACTCGATATGAAATACGATTACTTCAACATTTCTTAACCAAACTTAATAAATAACAGCTCAAAAGACGCACATAATACCATATTTTAATAACGTATGCAACTTTAAACAAACAAATTAAAAATACGAACTTATCACCTTATTTTCTGAATGCTAAAATAACAAGAAAAGATGTGATTTCACTTTTTTGTATTTCTGTGGTTAGCAACGTATAATATTTACGTCGTATCTTTTGTAGTTACATCTTAAGAGGACGACCTCCTGCGTAAAAATTTCATCACAGTGATGTCTTCATCCATTGGAAAAGTACCAAACCAGGATGCGCACAATTACCCGCTGCGCACAGTTCTCCCACCTTCCCCTATACAATATCGGCTAAAACCAAATTACGAAAATAAAATTCTTACGAGTTTCTTTTGATTTAAAGTTTAAATAATAGTGGGAATATTTTATTGATAAAACTAGATAATTTTTCCAGTTTCCTAAAAATGTTTTTTTTATTTAAATTTTTCTCTCTTATTTTTTTATATACGATTTTTCTTAGTATACGATTCTAAATGTAAAATTGAAGTGCAGCTGCCATAAACCGCCACACCTGTAAGACAGACCTAATCTTTAGATACTGTCACGTTATTTGTGTCAAACAGCTCTATCGGGGCTGAAATCATTCTTGTATTTTTACGGAAAGGTCCTCCTAAAAACTGTCGCATTACGTGTTTGCGTTTTGCATAAACAAAATAAAAAGTGCGTATAAATCAACAGAAAATGTTTTACATCGGAGTGAAAGGATTCCAAAAATTTTCATATACATTAACTTGTATTTTGTATAGATGAGTCCTGCAAAAAAAGAATAGAAATATGTGGCATTATTGTTTACTATGTCAGTTTTGGGATTCATTTTGTCACCATTTATTCTTGTTTATTTTACGAAAAAATTAATTAATGCAATATTCAAAACAATATAATGCAAACTGTTATATCATACGGTAAAAGACACTTTCTAGTTTATATTTATATTTCCTAAATTTTGTTTTAGCTTTTGCATGATATAATGAAATATAATCCAAAAACAATGTAGTATGACGGTACCGGGGACTTTTCTCTACCCTTGAAACAAGAAGTTACATTGTTAGTAACTCTCAGCAAACTTGTTTATAACCATAGGTTATTTTAGTCAATGGACTTTACTAGCTTTTTAAAAAGAATGGTGCGATAGAATATGTAAATGAACTAAAAGTATGAAATGTCACTTAAATGTAGAGAATGTCTCCGAGAAATAAAAGGTCATAAAGAAGTAAAGTCATAAGCTATAAAATCGGTGCCGTCCGGCGAATGCTCTACATCTCGGAAGTTTATAACTCTATTGTACCATTGTAGATAAGGAAATATCTAGTAAAAAGTGACGACACTCTCGAGGGTACCATTAGTCGGAAAAAGAAAATAATGTGTCTCCTCTCGCAGATCCGTCCATTTCCGCGCGTAGGAAATTGCAAAAATTTAACAATTTCTCCTACTTTATTTTCACCTTCCGATGTTCAGGTGGTGGTATAAGATTTTAAGATCTTTTCAAACTTTAGAATGTCCTATATATTACATTCACCTAAGAATTACATAAATGTGTCAGAATGCATTTGAAATGTGTAATACTATAGATTCAATTCTCTTGTCTCGTCAGACCAATTTTAAAAAGATCTTTCTTCTAATTCCGCTTCTGAATTCATTTACTTACGCGATTAATAACAAAGCGCAGATTAATACATAATGTTAAATCTTTTGAATACTTGTAGATGATAATAATTGTGAACTGTTATATAAAATCGTTTGGACTGCAGTAATTATAAATATAATAGAACATTTATTAATTTTGACTTTAAAGACTTACGTATTAAAGCTGCACACAAAAAGAAAGATGTTTTGCTAAAATATCTAAAAATTTATTTAAATAAATAGATATTTAAAAATTTTTTAATAATTTTGTTAGACTATGAAAATAATAGAACGCTCAAACTGTCATAATGTTCAAACTTTTTGCAGTATGCTCATCAAGCTTGAATTTCTTACATAATTATACACAATTTTTTAGTTTTTCCTACATAATTATTTTAATAGACCAACAAAATTATTTTAGATCTATATCTACTTGAATTTTAGGTACTTCAATAAAATCGTACTTTCCCTATACCTATAAATGTTTATATATATACTGTCAAAATAATTATGTAGAACACTCAAACTGATTATTAAAATATAAAATTTTTGCAGCTCAGCATGCTTAAGTTTCTACATAATTATTCACAATTTTATTTTTTCCTGCATATAATTAGGTATTTTGATGATCCAACAAAGTTATTTCCAGATCTGTATCAGCAAAATTGTTCTTTTCATGTAAAATTTTTATATATTATTGAAGTTATAAGCTAAATTTTTTATCGTTTTGTAAGTTAAAATCAAACGTACGCCCATGGCAACACGTTTATTACTACCTAATGACCAAAAACATCTTAGTCACGCTTTGGAACGGTAAACGAAAGAGCCGCACGAGCGCCCGCAGGCGAATCGGGAAAGTGTGATCGGAGTTGACCAGGGAGGGCAGAGGACCCGCTGCCTCGTAAACTAACGAGATGTCGAAGCGGTAATGCCGACCATAATTCGCAACGAGTTACGAAGCGAACGGCCGTGTCGTGTCACGTAGTCGTGCGCTTCGAGATGGCATAATTGGTATATAAAGTAGAAATTAAGTTGGTAGCCGTTCCATGCGAGTGAAACTCTGTGTAGGAACCCGCGGGAGGATCGCTCGAGACTTGGCTCGAATCGCGGCAATCGCATTTTGTTATTGCCTTGTATTTTCGTTGGTGCGTGCGTATGTTTTCCGCGGACGGCTTAAATTACTATAAAGAAATGCGCAGCTATAAAATCGCGAAAAATACGACCGAATGCGATAAACGACGGCGCGGTGGTGTTAATAAGTGCCGGGAGAAATATCGGTGGCAAGATTATCGGACGCATGTCGCGGCCGAGCAGATTCACAGTAAGCGACATTTGTACGAGACATTATTTATCAAAAGTCATTTATAGATATCTTTTATGGATAAATAAGAGTAAGATTCCACCAAATTCTTCCTAATTTTTTAATCCTTAGTACACGATGATTTTTTGGTCTTTTACTACACATGATGAATTGTTTGTGTTTTGAGTTAACTTTAATCATTTTTACAGGTAGGTATATAAAAATTATTAAATTCTTACATACTTCAACATCTTTAAAAAGTTTTTACTTAAAGATCTTTAGAAGGTTTATAAGAAGATTTATAAAGTTAAAAAAAAACGAAAAGGACCATTACTCAGCTTAAAGCTCCTAACATTTCAAAGAACAAAAAAATACTCACGATTCGAATGACCCAATTATGTGTACTAAGGGTTGAATCAATATCTAGGAAGACGTACGCGAGATATCGACAAATAGAAATTTTGACACTGATGAAAATTAAAATTATAGTAAAAATATGATATTCGCATTTATCATTTGGTATCATATTTCGTATCTACAAAATTGGAAACCAAAATTCGTTTGAGATTCTACGACTTTCAATTCCCTAAGCTCATCCAATCTTCTCGGTGAAATCCATTCACGTGTGATTCGAAAAGCGCAACACGGTTATAGAAGAGAGCGAGCGAGAGAGAGAGAGAGAGAGAGAAAGAGAGAGAGAGAGAGAGAGAGAGATGGAAAGAAAGGGAGACGAAGAGGAGCGCCAAGGTTGCACCCTCGTAAAGTAACCAAACGTCGAAGTGGTACCGCGCCGCATAATTTCCGATGAGTTACGAGGCATGCGCCCATACCGCGGTTCGTAGCTCGTTGCAATCGGCATATAAAGTAGAAATTAATATGGCGACGGAGGCGCGAGTCCTGGTAAAATTTCGAAAAAAAATTTGCATCCGTACCGAAGACGCGAAGGGAGATCGAAAAAAGGAGAACGACCGCGCGTTGTTATTACCTCCCGGCCGCATCATCTTGCACTCATAACAGCACATACACTCGCACATATGCGTACTGGTGCGGAAGGAAGGGAACACATAAATATCCTTACCGTATTTCCGTGGTAATTAGCACCGCTATCACGACGCATTTCAACGTAAAAAGTCTCGTGGAATGAAGACGTCGATCGGGTCATTTTATCACACACGTCGCGTAATCGTAACGATCGAGAGCGATGTTCGAGTCGACGCAAGAAACGGGAGGAGAAACTTATTCTACACAGTAAATAGATTACTTTGCTAATAGGGTCATAATGCAACGCGGTTATATAAGATTTCATTCAAACAGTACTATTTTGTCAGATAATATATATTCGAACAAAATAAGAAGTGATTAAAATCGAGTAATAATGGGTGTTATGAAAAATTAATACATTAGTATTATATTTTAATTAATACATTAATTTATTCTCTGAAAAAAGACAATAGTAACAAAAACATTTCTTAACTTAGGCTGTTTTTGATTGCGCAGTATGTAATGAGTAACAAAGATAGAAAAAACTTACAGCACGTGGGCGTCTAAACCGAACGCAACTTTAATCTTCATCAGTTTAGTGAAAAGTATCACGATATAATAAGACAATAAAGCGGGTAAGGAAAATACCGTAAGATCTTAAGCCGTAATTAAAAATAAACAGCATAAATTGAAAATATAGAGAACAATATATGAAAAAATTAAGAAAAAGAAAGTTAAAATAAAGAAGATAAAGGCCATGTTAAATACTAAATACAAAATAATAATAAATAAATAATACGCAACAAGTTATAACAATTATTATTATTATAACAATTACAGTATAACAATATTATTATAACAATTACTTACCACATCAAACAATGATTTAGCATTTTTAAAGCTCAATGTTGTAA
The DNA here is from genome assembly GCF_001594055.1 of Mycetomoellerius zeteki. NCBI lineage: Eukaryota > Metazoa > Arthropoda > Insecta > Hymenoptera > Formicidae > Mycetomoellerius > Mycetomoellerius zeteki. Next base: position 839,534 of record NW_017257391.1, on the reverse strand, counting down.
AAACTTGTTGATAATTTGTTGATTAGAGGCAAGAATCCTGTTAAATCCAAAAATATGATAGAGAAATCCTAGGTAGATTGTTAAAAATATAAAGTCAAAGATTAAAAACTTACGAACATTGATATAGACAACGTCGATTTATATAAAAATTTGTATAAAGACATATATATTTATAGTAGTATTGTCTAAAGTCTTTTAATATTAATAAGTTCCAAGTATAACTTATATGTTTATATCTACAATGCGTTAGAAATTGAGAGAAAAATATAAGATATACTATTTCCCTTTATCGTATTTCTAGATATTAGACTAAGGAGATTTGAATTTCCTCGTATTTATGAAGAGTATACATATTTTCTCACGCATTTAAAAAACAACAAAACGACAGATTTTGCATTGTCTATATCGATAGTGAGCTTCATATTTCAAACATCGCTTGTCCCAGGAAATCCTTTTTTCTCCGTGAAAAAAATATTCCCTATGGATTGCGTATCTATTCGTAAATCGGGATTCTGCTGCTTCGCGCGATTCTACTTCTCCTCCCGTTTCGGCGTTTCCGCTATACCGCAGAGGAGGACCTCTTTTGCGTTCTTCCGACGATTACCATCTGTAACGACGTATTTCGGGATCCTCATGTCACCGGTTCTGACAAATTAGTGTCCCTAACGATTAAACGTTTCCGTCGTAGAGATCTCATCTCGTCGAGCTTCCCATTCCGTGAGAGTCATGCATTTTAATGACATACCGCGAAAAACTTTAACTTTACTTTACGGACACGCCAAAAAAAGGGATTCAACAGGAAAGCACGCTGCGCATATCGCAAATTTGACTTTTACTTGAGAAATAACGTCTGCGTCCTGCGAACTCCATTTTATCGTTCACCGGCTATTCGAGGACACTCAGTTCGATTAAGAAAACAAAGGTTCGGTTTTAGAAAACGCGTCTCGCTCACGGCAAAAGTCTATAGCCGATGTACAAAGGCAAAGGGATAATTATTTTACGTATCGTCCGAAGAGCGAAAATACACTTCCGGTCGTCCGATCATCTACGAGGAAATAAATTGCTCTAACTATACAATTTATTTACATTTCCTAATATTGTATGTTAATTAACCAAAGTAGAAGAAAAATTATTGGTAAAATAACATTACATTTAAATTCTTTATAAAAAGTAAGCCGATTTTTACAGGATTATCATACATTAAATATCTTAGTTTACAAACTTTAATTTAACTTCATATTCCTTTAAAGAAAAAAAATATGGAAGTAAAAAGGTAGTCGCATCACGTTAAAACTTCTATTCTTTAAGGTGCTTCTACATAATTCGCAAATCGCAAAACGTAGTTCGCAAACGTAGACGCAGAACGAAGATTTGCGTTTGTTTTTTCATTGCATGCAGTTTTCATCTGTGTGTGTCTTGCGTGCGAGGGTCATTATTCTACGTCAGCATTTGCGAACTACGTTTTGCAATTTGCGAATTATGTAGAATATTGTAGAAGCACCCTTAGTCTGTATTCACACCTAACTTTTATTAATAAATACGCGCGCATTTAGCATATAGTTTATGTTAGAAATATTATAGATGATATTACAGAATCTCAGAAATAAATATATAGTTTATGTTAGAAATATTATAGATGATATTATAGAATCTCAGAAATAAATATATACGCAATTATCGATAAAAGTAAGGTGTAAATTCTTATAGAAATTTAATACTAGCTAATGCTAAAAAACAGTAATTAATTACGTATTTTATTACGAAAAGTACTATTGTTCAGTATTTCTTCTATTCCAAATAAGTAATTAATTAACGTCTTTTAATAATAAATTGGTCAATATTAAATTAGCCAGTATTAGATTTTTGTAAAAGAGAATATAAACCTATATCTTTATATTATAATAACATTCTCATTTTTAAATCTGTATATTTTTATTCTAATTCATCTATCAGTTTATTTTGTCACGATTATTTGTCCGGTGTATGAATTTTAAAGAAAATGATAAAGAGGTCAATTAAATAATATGTCTGTATCAATGCACATTTTTTTGCCCAATTTTACTGTAAGATAATAGAGAACCTAATTTTACTGTAAAGTAGTAAAATTTCAAAGGCTAAACTAATGTTCGGCGGACCCTACCAGTTTACGCCCACGTGTTTCATGGTCGTGATCACGTGTAGACAATGATCCCACATCCATTTAAAAAAGGAAGATCGAAAATCAACCGAAGGACCTCGCATGCACCGAAACTCATATGGGAGTATCTCTTTCCGAAGCACACAGGGAGTCTCGTATTACGTGTTCCTTTGTATGCGTATGTAAATCTATTGGCAATGGCGTAGAGATGAATGGCGAAAGGAAAGAAAGTAGGAAGAAAGCTCACGTTTGACGATCGTAAACCGCTGCAACTTTCGTTTTTATTCGTATGTCGAGTAAAAACATCTCTTCAAAGTATATACATATATGTGCATTTTTCTGCATACTATTTTCCATTTTGTTTCTTGTAATTTTTTAGCAATTCTTTGCTTCTAATTCCTCGCGATTCACATAGTTTTGTATTCGCTTAGGGCCTAAGAAATGCATTTTAGCGCTAAATTCATTTACATGAAAATAAAATCGTGAAAATTGCGTCGTGATGAGTGTTACTTTATGTCGAAACACGAAGGGAAATAATGCGGTGTTTTTGCAGCCTTTAGTGACGTTTACGAGCACGTTAAAAAATTCTATAAATATGTTAATGAATGTCGCAGTTAAGCCGAAATAAAGCACATGCTCGCCAGGTGATTGCAGACATATCAAAAACATAAACGTGATATATATATATATTTTTACAGATAATGGCATTTACAAATATAATTATGCGTTGGGTATGACATTTTTATTGTCAGGTACAGCTTCGACGCCATTGCATGAAAACATATATGTATATGTATGTCACATATGTACATATATTCTATATGTGCGTCGAAACGCGAATGCGGTACCCCACCCATATCCTCCTTTGAAAATTTCGTAGTCATATATCGTAACAAATGATTCTTTATTGGTCAAACCTCTTTCTCGTGCAAATTTATACCCGTTTTTTTATTCATCACTTTTCTTCGCCTTTCTCAATTGAAATGACCGCTCTT
>NW_017257391.1:825875-836373 GCF_001594055.1 Mycetomoellerius zeteki | reverse complement strand
CTCTTCTCGGTACTTCGTATTTTATTATGGTTAAATGATAGGTTTCCTGTATATTAAAACACACACAACACAAGGCCATCCTTTAACATTTATAGCGCTTTCATAGAAATGCATATATAAAATGCGTGAAAGTATTCAGTCATATCACTGTCACGTAAGCTGTCATAATTGCGTTTGTTTATTAAATATCCTTTTTAGTATAAAATGCTGAATATAGATGATAAAAAGAACGGAAATTTATATCGTATAGTTTTACATGGTAATTATAACTTTTAATTTTAACTTTTTAATATTGTGCGCACTAGAAAAAATGGTTGCAATTAATATAATCTAACTATAATTTATAGTCATTTTCGATGCCAAGAATGTACTTTTTTGTAGAACTAAATTTCTCTCAGTTTTGAAAAAAATAAAGGTAAAAGAATGATACATAGACAATAAAATCAATTTTATTAAGTAATAGATAATCAATTTTTAGAGTAAGAAGCACATGAAAACATGTTGGTTTTTATCAAAAAAGGTTTTAATGAAGAAGAGCTTTATTCGTATTGTCGCCAAAGTACATAAGTAGGAGAATTTTCTTTGTAACGAGTGCTTATTCAGTTGGACATACATGATAAGAAACCGCAAGAAACAGATATCGATATTTGTACCGCAAAGTCGCTAACGTCATATTATCACATATTTTAATTTGTTATTTCAAACGCCCTTTTACAAAATCATAATAAAAAATTAACTGTATTTATTCCGTCGGTTTGTACAACTTGATAATCGTGTGACTTTCCCCACCGCATAACTCACGATTTTACTGTTGCACTTTACGATCGGTTTGCGTTCTTCGACAGATAACGATATTCCGAGAAGCGTGCAAAAGTGCAAAAGTGCTTATCAAACATATTTCATCGTTATTGATCTTCTTAACACCACACTGAGTGAGAAAAACATATTTTTTTGACAATGCATCAAATTCTAATGAATAAAAGTCCAACAGTATTCTGCTTTTCGTGATTCATAACTTCTCTTTATTTTGTTATCTACAAAGGCCTGAAAATAGCTTTATTATCTTTTTTTCTAATTAGTTTACCAATTAGCTTAATTTATGCAAAATTTTAACTCTTTGTTGCATAGTGTGCTTTTAGAAGGCATATCTTTCTCACCGCAGTTTTTGTATATTTTTACATATTTGATAATTGATTTATATTACGTATTTGGTATCGTTATGTTCGTAAAACTTGTGTATATCCGTGAATAACAAAAATACGTAATTATTTTGTGGTAGATATAAGTTAGAAATAAAAGATTAGAGTCAAAATTAGTACTCTTTTTATAAAAAATTCATGCTGAGATAAAAATGATAATAAATGAGGGGCAAACTTCTAAAATACCTATATTTTGTCCAAAATTGCATTTGTTGAGTTAAAGATGGCATAGTGTTCAGTGTGTTGAAAGATTCATATTTTAAACTACTCTACGATATTCTGAAAGCATTTCTACACAATCAATTTATGTGCTGAAAAAAATCTTGACATTTGAAGTGTATTATATCCTTTAACTGGAGACAAACAAAATACTTGTTTAATATTTTTAACAACTATTTAGCAATTTTGTTGAACATATCTTACTGATTAGCAAATTGTTTTTTTCTGTGAGTCACGCAATTTTCTTGTGGCTTTCTTCCCCATTTCTTAAAAATTACAAATTTTGAACAAAACGCATTTTGAAAGTCTGCTTCTCAAATATATTTTTAAAATCTCTCTTGATGTTTTTGAAATCGCTGATTTTAAATCTACACTCATAATTGGCAAATTTTCATAAATGGCAGATCCAAAATGGCGGTCAAAATAACTATTAAGACATTGAATGGTGATATTAATAAAACATAAATTCTTAAAATTCTTAACATTTTATATATTTAATATTCTTTAATATTCTTTATAATTTTTTAATATTTTTATATATAAAAGTTTACACGTAAATAAGTCATAGTTAATTTAATTTAGCTGCCATATTGAATATATCATTTTGATTTTTAAAATTTTGATTTAAGATTTGTAATCAGCAGCCTCCAAAAACTCCTATATGTATACTAAAATTCAGCTAAATACAATAGAAAAATAGAAAAATTGTTCAACAAAGGGTTAAGCAAAATAAATTGTATACCGTAATATAGAACATGAAAATAAAAACTTATTGTTTTATTACTCATTCGGGAGATATTCAAGTTGAGCACCTGGATTTCTGAGGTTCTGTCTCCAGCGAATTCTCTCCATAGCATTAGATGTTGAATTGTAAAAAGTCTCGTCGTGATAAAGATAATCCCCATTATTTAGATCTGTAGTAACATTCCTGTACGGCACTCCGTTTGGTGTATAACCAGATTTGGCTATCTTTATCATAGTAACACCATTTACAGAATTGATTATGACGTTGTTGCCAGTTGTTATTAAATGTCCTTGTCCATCTGCACAAAAAATATCCGTTGCGTACGTTTTATTTTCTCTTTCCTTTACGTTTGCTTTGCGTTGATTATACAATCAGCACATGTCATCAATCAATATGTAATCGTTGGAAGAAATTTGATATTTTATTTAGGAAAAAGAGAAACTATTTTAAACAAATTGTAATTTAGTTAATTGTCAGCAGCAGTGTGATATTACAGTAGAATTTTGTTTGAACCAGCAGTGCAACTTTATGACACCCTGTACAATATCGGACTAATTGCTTTTAAATTACAATGTCATCAATTGTCGGACCGATCGATTTCAAGCGGGTATTATGGCGATTAAATTTTTATCGATATTAATCGCTGATAACGCTATTTGATTCGATACGTTCATAGCTACGTGCTAATTGCATAGATAAATGTTGCGCGAAATTAAGCATCAGTAACGAATTAACGGGTCGAATGAATGGAAAAAGAATACTGACCGCCTTGAGACTTAATAGAGAATGCTAGTGTCTGCTCTGTATCACGGCCGATAGTGAAAGGAACGTCGACTACGCGGCGAACGAGATGCGATTTTGGAATCTTCGTTTCTCTATCTTTTGTAACGATAAAGAATATCGCTAAGCGCAAACTATCATGCAAACGTATCAAGATCTCTCTCTTCCACGTGAGTGCGAGGGGAAATTTAAGAAACTGTATATTTACGTATTATATTTGGATATCGATACTCCACAATTTTCCGAACACAAAATGAAAGAAAATAACTACATTCGAATCGCAAATATTGATTCAGATGCTTGAAAAAAATATTGGATAAAATTATATTGAATGATGTTAAATTAAGCTAAAAAATATCAATGGTAAAGGAAGTATAAATATAAAATGAAAAATTCTATTAAGTTTTATGATGCACTTCGGTATATGCATAAATATATTGCTATGATTTCTATTATACCCTTTAGATTTATTAGTTGTATAAAAAATATATATTATATATAACTAATGCAAAGATTTTTATAATGCAAAGGTGTTTATTTAAAAAAATTTTTTGAACTTTTTGATTATTTATTTAAATTAAATAAAAATTGAATTATGCTATTAAGTGTATGACACACTGTTCAGTTTTTATTACATATTGATGCAGTTCTTAAATCAAATAAACATCAATAGATATTGTAAAATATTTTGTGATTAATTACCTCTTGGTAGATCCTCTATTGTTTTGTGGACTTGCGCAAGCGTTTGTTGCACTGAATTCTCTATTTGCGTATTCAAATTCTCTATATTCTTATTCACATCTATGAGTCTATGACGCACGTCTTCATTGATATTTGCTACTAAATCGTCCACCCAATTAGGGGCAGCTACCCCCAGATAAGCACTGTAAAATAAAAAAATTGTATTAAGAACTGTCGGGAACCAATGATAAATTATACTCTTCGTTTGTTTGCCTAGACACGTATTCGCAATTGTGGCAAACTATAGTTCGCGCATTTGTAAAATACGATGACTCATATGCGCTGACCATGAATAAATACGTACATAAAGATAAAATAAAATAATTAAATTCTGTTCTCATTTGCGCGGACACTAAACACTCAGCGCATTCAGGAAATAGTTTGTCGATTCATAATTGTGGTTGAAAACTGAATCCAGACCAAGCAAATAAATATACGAACAATTCATTTCAATGAACGTATGTCTCAAGATATAAGTTGTTCGTTCGTATTTACTCGCGCTTGTTTCATCAGTCTGGATTCTACTTAATTTACAAGATCTCGAGACAGACATCAGTCTCGATGCACAGCCGGCTGTTTTCCGAAATTCATTGTCAATGTTGAAAAATTGTAGTGCACGTAACGTATAGATTTTCAGCGCTGGCAGTAAATTTGGAACACAGTCTTTTTGTTGAATGGCTGGTAAGAAATAATTGGCTATCTTCATCGAGAAGAACTGACCTGGCCAACAATGAAATAATCAATATGACGTGACAAACTTTCCTGGCCATTTTCGTCCAAGATACTCTGGATCTCCACGGGTTGGTAGACAAACTAGATGGGAAAGTGGAGCTCTTTCCTCCGTATAAATGCGTAAAGCAGATCCGGTTAGATCACGTCGTACACAAGCAGATATCGTTTTATTTCGCGTGCACTGGCGATCGGCAATATTGCACCTAGCGCTGCTAACGTTCTGTCACGCCACGTCATTTCTCTGCACTTATATACACAGGCAGACATTCCCGGGTTATCGAAGCTATGACTATACGCACGTGACCGTGTACGTGTTCACACGTCGTATTATACTCGACAACCGAAGAAACACACGCGAAGTAGGAGAAAGAGAATCCTTGCAGACAGAATTGTTGGATAACGTCATAAATGAGATGTTGCTGATAGTAGAGAAATCATAAGAAATAAAAGAAAGCCGTTAAAGTAATACTAATAGTGACATGAACTAAAGAATAAAAAGTTCTGATTTAATAATTTATTAAAAAATTAAAAATAATATTTAAAATTTATACGTACATATCACCTTGATCAAAAAGTTCCCGGAATTACCACCAGGTGATGCTCTGAGTCAATTGATTTGAGTTCTGTTTTTTTTATTAGGTTGCCACATCTATCATTGACATTTCCACCAAATTTTATCGCCATAGCTTGACATTTGTAAAAGTTACGCCGTCTTGAGTACATCTACCTCTGCACGGTTTTCGATTTTTTACAGTTTTAAAAATGGAGTTGAATTTGCAACATCTGTGAATTTTTGACCAAGAACGAAACGAATACCATCCAACAATCATCGAATTCATCCAATATGCGATTTTTTCTGTTCGATCGAGTCAAAAAACCACGGATGTTGCAAATTCAACTCCATTTTTAAAACTGTAAAAAATCGAAAACCGTGCAGAGATAGATGTACTTAAGATGGCGTAACTTTTACAAATGTCAAGCTATGGCGATAAAATTTGGTGGAAATGTCAATGATAGATGTGGCAACCTAATCAAAAAAACAGAACTCAAATCAGCTGACTCAGAGCCTGGTGGTAATTCCGGGAACTTTTTGATCAAGGTGGTATTATTCTTATTTCTGCCAAATTCTATTTTAATATTGTGCACATTAATAACATTATATGTTAAGCCTTTATTATTCTGGTAGGATATCTAGGCCCCTTATAAATTCGCTAGAACTATGAATGCTGCTTATACATATTGTTATATTTAGTAGAAATTATTTCACAATTAAAAAAAATACTTTTGCTTTTTTCTTCAACTAAAGTATGTATAGAATATTATCTCAATTTTTATTTAATTATAAATCATCAAAGTAAACTATACAAATTAAGACATAATTTTGTTTAATATACTATGAATGTAGTGTAAAAGCAGGGATTATGGAATAGGCTACTAATATGGAATAATAGCTACGTTTACACCGTGCGCTTAGTCCACGACCTATACGATAGGTGTCTTTGTTTAACCTACAGGATAAACAAGGACATCTATTGTATAGGCCGCGACCTAAATGCACGGTGTAAATGTAGCCTATGGCTTATTTTTTAAACAAAGCATTGCATGGCGCACGACGTGACGCGACAGAACGTTAGCAGCGCTAGGTGCAATCGCTAAAAGTTGTTGCAACTGTTATCAAATATGTAATCATAAGCAATAGACTCAGTCCGACTAAACGTTTTGTCACAATTAACATTTATTCATTTTCGTTACGTCAGAAGATCCGGCAGCTTTTCTAAAAAGTGTTCTTACAAACTGAAAGTAAGTTTTTTTAATGCTTATATTACATAGACGCTTTTAATAATGTTGCATGAACAATATTATGCAGATTAATTGCTATCAAACTTGTTTATTGCTACGGAAAGACTTTGTTTATCATATGACAACATGCAGGTAATGTGAAATACATTGAGGGTTGAGAAAATAACTTTTTGATTCTTGTTGTGAATAATGTTTATTTTAGATGCTAATATTGTACGTTATAATTTAATGATTCAAGATTTAATTTTATTCTTTATTGTTCATGCGTAATAACGTTCAATGATGCTATTATATTTTCTGTGTTATTGTACAATAAAAATGTAAAGAGTTTTCTATTTTTCTTGATCAGTTTACATAAATAAACAAATTTAGACTTCATTTATTGTGTTATTTATTACTATGATCAAAATTTCATCAATATTTTATATTACATCCCATTTTTTAGACCCTATTATTTTCTCACTTTTTACTTTTTTGTTAATATTGACGTTGGACTTAAATTTTGGCGACTTTCATTTATTGGATGTTGTAGCTAACATATTCCTCAAAAGTTCTGTGTAAATTTAAAGTCTTCATATGCATTTATATCAGAGCAATGTTAATTTAAAAAACGCTATTCCATAATCTCTGCTTTTATAGATATAATGACTGCCGAAAGTTCCTGATTCATATCTAACTTTATGATGATTTTCACGCAAGTAATTACGTAAAAAAAATTATGCGAGTAATGTAGAATTAATACGAAGTACAACGTACTACATACGATGTGTAGTTTTTTATATGATAAATGTGTATTAATATATGCTTTTGAAATATGAAATATTTTATATTTTGCATATTAATATATTGTATATAATAAGTGCGTGATACTATTTTTAAGTTAAGTGACATCGTTCTTCCATTAGAGAGCACAACAATGACGTTCATTTTTTTTAGAGAGTAATAAATCAACCTGACCAAAACTCCTTATAAATCAGAAAACAAGGAAAGAACAAGGGCAATAGGAGTCAAGCGCGGGAGACGTTGCGCAAATAACACGACTATCGTAGCGTAAAACTTCTTTATTTTACTAAAGCGCTTACATGTTTCGATTCATTTTTGAGCCTTCTTCAAAGACAACTAATAAACTCACATATATAGAATATAACAATTATTAACTAGTCATGGTGATCTTCCCCACCTCGAGAGTATAAATGCCAGAATTAAATCCAGATAAGAATGCAATGAAGGAAAAAGGAAAGAAATTTTGAAAATCTCGAAATAAAACAAATGTAAAACTAATGTATCAAAAAGTTTTTGAAATTATAATTAATTATTCCGAAAGTTAGGAAGCTCACCCTGATCACAAGATACCGCATCGCAAACATTACTCTTAATAATTCAAAAACCGGTTTCTGATAAGTTGGCCAGTCAGACACAGTTAGTCTCTTTTTGATTTAGTTGGTCTTTATTGAGACAGTAATTAGAAAACTAGTTAAAAAATTAATCCAAATAAAAAAAAAAATTTTGAAAATGATCTAAAGTCAACGCCCGATAGACTTCTTCCTGTGTACGAGCGACATTGACTATTTCTTTCCTTTTTTCTTCATTGCATTCTTATCTGGATTTAATTCTGGCATTTATACTCTCGAGGTGGGGAAGATCACCATGACTAGTTAATAATTGTTATATTCTACATATATGTGAGTTTATTAGTTGTCTCTGAAGAAGGCTCAAAAATGAGCCGAAACATGTAAGCGCTTTAGTAAAATAAAGAAGTTTTACGCTACGATAGTCGTGTTATTTGCGCAACACTCCCGCGCTTGACTCCTATTGCCCTTGTTCTTTCCTTGTTTTCTTTTTTAGAGAGTTTTTTAATCGTTCCGATCCGCCGCATCGATCATCTTTCCGATCAGACACGGACGCTAAAAGGATAACGCGAGGTGTCGAGTCGAGATAAATTGTGTGTATCAAATTTCTCCCAAATTTTGCGGCCCTCGGCGACCGCAGCGCGGAAGACCGAGATGCGTCGGTGAGATTTATCGCGATGCCTTTTTGGACCACTGTAATTTTGCAAGATGATCGCCAACGTAACCGCTTGATATATCGAGCTCTCGTTACACTTCTCGCCACGAGAAGAATAACTTTTCCTCGATGGCAGTCAACAAATCACACGTGAGCACGTATCTCATGCGCGTTGCAGGATTACGTGGCCGTCCGACATATCAATATAAGCTTGAATTAAAGATTTAAAGCGATATAAAATGATATATGTGAACAAAGTGATGTAAGATGAACACCTAATGAAAATTAAAATCTTCGGGAATTATTTAATTAATGAAATTTTAAATGTTCTTTATCAAAAACTTAAACAGTTTCATTTTTCTGTATTTTTTTAAACAAAAATAAATTTTTTTAAATTAAACATTTAATTTAACAATTTTATTTTAAATAAAGTAATTGAACAATTGTTTAAATTTTTATTGTAAAAAAGAATTGAATACTTAATGTATAATAATTTGCCATTAATGATGTGGCTATCAAAAGTTTTTGACTAATGATTAACTTATTGTTTTGTTTACAAGGATAAGATACAATGGATTCGTCATAGATTTTGATCTCCTTTAACATGGTGAATAAAAATCATAATAAAATTATAGGTATATCGGAACGACATATTTAATGTCGTTCAGAAACTTTGATAATGGTGGAACAAAAATCTGTTGGAGCATGATCGTAGAAGTAAAGAGAATGATTCAAAATGATAATGCAACGCTGACTCAAGAATTACACGTTTTAAATCAGAATCTCATGTAGGACACAGAGTCATAACTAAGTCATAATGATATCATTAAAGACGATATCATGACGTCATTTGATATTTAAAAATTAATTTAAAAATAAATTTATAACTAATAAGATCATGATGATGCTCTTATGATATTATTATGACTTCTGTGTGACAAGACGATATCTAAAGATGGCTTTTCATAAAGTTTTCGCAAGCTATGAACGCCAAAAGTGTATTGTCTCTAGGAATTACTTTAAAAAATAATAAAAGGTCATTTGTATATTAATTAAGTGGTATTTATTTTCTCATTATATTTACCAAACTTTATTGTCACATCACGAACACTGTAAAAAAATAAAATGTTAATTTTAACTTAAAAGACGTACAGTGGACTTTCCGAGACATTAAAAAATGTTAAAATTAATGTGTTAATATATTAATGTTCTATTTATTTCGAGTAAAATTTTCTTTAGAGGAGGCATTTTAGAATGTAACCTTAAAGTATGAGTCGAAGCAATAGGGAATTTGTAAATTTATAATTGCTTTTCGTTATATTAAAACTTAGATAATTCTCATTTCATTTGTGATGTCATGTGCACATAACTCGGTTGAATGCACGTTCCTTTTCATTCTGACAAATGAGATTCAACTAAGTTTTTATTAAAGATATAAAGAATGGACTGTGCGATCCGTACCTAAAGTAATATTCAAATGTGGTATGCGACAATAATGACAGAGAGGGACCGTGAAAGACGGCCAATTTCTCTCTCATTCTCTCTCCTATTACACCGTTGAATGGAAAGAGATAGAGACAGCTGTCTTCCACGGTCCCTCTCTCTTATTTTTATCGACCATTTTGACACACGAATTACGCAGTCCATTCTCAATGGCTACGTTTACACCGTGCATTCCCAAGTAGAACACAGAAGTCATGAGGACATAAACATGATCTCATTCGTCACTTATACGAGGGGCACTACTTATATTTTGAGCCTTGGCAACACTGATTGTGAGTGTTGTCAGGTGCCATCTGACGTTTCCACTAGAAAGTTTGACATTTTTGACCATAACCTTCTTCAGAACGTTTTATTATTTGAGCGCGATTTGTATTGTTTACAGTCACTTGAAAATTGTGTCTCAGCGAAAAAATGGAATTAACTCGTGTGAAAATTTTCGTGCAATGATTTATTACGACTTTCGACGTGGATTATCAAGACAGGAGTGCATCGACTTACTTCCACTTTTGACGATAAAGCCCCATCCTTTGCCACTGTGAAACGCTGGTATAACGAATTTAATCGTGGTCGCCGTTCGCTCACCGACGAAAGTCGTGAAGATCATCCAAAATCAGTTGTGTCAGAAAACATTGATGCTGTGCAAAAACTAATAATGCAAGATCGTCATGTGACATACTGTGAGATTGAGACAACCTTAGGCATTAGTTCCACCAGCATATATAAAATATTGCATGATCATTTAGCCGTGAAAAAGGTTTGTTCTCGTTGGATCCCA
>NW_017257391.1:813117-825773 GCF_001594055.1 Mycetomoellerius zeteki | reverse complement strand
TAGGGGAGACCGGGGATAGTAGACTCATTTTTTAGTTTCGAATTTTTATAGACGAAATTAAGAGACTTATCGAAAAAATGAATTCTACGCCAGTTACTACATACATTTGACTATCTAATAATATTTTAATAATAAGGGAAAACTGATAATTACTATGAAAAAAAATGCATTTTTCTAATGCATTCCATCTGATTTAACTAGCCCCGGGACCGGGGTAAAATGACTGATGGTATGGGGTAATTTGATTAACATTATTAAAATGAAGATTAATAAATATTTTAAGGTACATCTTTGGCTACATAATAACAAAAATTTTATAAAAATGTATTTTAAACACAAACATATTTATTATAAAAAATGTATAACTTTGTACTAAATGACAATTTATCTAATCCGAATCGTTATCCGAATTACAGTTATAACAAACATAATACGATAAGTTACCCTTTATGCATTTAGAGTATCCACACGCATGTTCACAAAATTATACTTTTAATTATTCTTAATATTTTCACATTATTATTATTACTTCTATTACACTTAAAAATAATTTTACAAAAGAAAGAAGGATGTATGAACATATATGGATATGTTTCATATATAATTATATATGTTTATGAATATTTATACATGTTTATGTATAAATGTTCATAAACGTATATAATTTATCATATTATATATGTTTATACATATTTATACATATGCATGAAAAATTTCTTATACATGTAATTTAACTATTATTACTGGTAAAAAAAGTTGATAGAGAATGATTGAGAACGATAAGATTTCTATCAATTTGTATCGAGATTTCATTTCAAGAAGTTTGGGAGTAGATACTATCAGAGTCGTCACTAAATTAATCATATAGCCTCGTATTGTGGTTAGCCTATTAGCCCCATCCGTTCATTTTTTAAAAACATTAACAGTATACGACAACAAAACCAGATAAACAAAAAAAATCTGTTGGACTTTATTAAGTAAGAACTATGCTTACTACCTAAATGGAAATAAAATATCTCAGACAATTATATACAATTGTAAAACAAAAACTTTAAGAATAAAAATGTTTACTTAGGTGTACGATTTTTTTAAATTGTAGCGTAACTTCTATCATAGATGTGTTAGGAACGAGATGTTACAGCAGACTGAGCGGCAGTCGCTGCTGCGTGCTCAGACGAGTTTACGCGTGTCTGGCGCGATTTGTTTATAACGTAGCCTCGATTATTTTACTTACCCCTATAGTTTACTGACCCCGGTCTCCCCTATAGGCCGCGGCCTAAATGCGCGGTGTAAACATAGTCTATGTCTTTAGTTTTTACCTACAATTCGCACAAGGCTCGAGACCGTATACTGTGACATGAGTCTTGTTAACTCACATTAAAAGTATAAGATTATGTTGTTATGCGATAACTTTGTCACCAAAGTAAGCAAGTAATGACGTCGTTATTTGAGTATAAAGTACAAAACTTTAGTTTCAGTATTACTTGTGTGAAAAATGGAAAACAACTATTATTTTACTGTGATATTTATGCGACGATATTCTTTAAACGAATACTTGGATTTGAGAGGGAAATGATATTCAAATCGCCGGGTAAAATATTTGAAACGTGATACCTATATGATCGTTTTAGATAATTGATATTAATTTGATAACTTAATAATTGATTTAAAATATATGTATATGATTTAGGAGCGTCGAGTGGCTTGCTGCTCAGTGCAATTGACTCGCTATCTATATATCCGGGTTCAATTCCACCTGAGCCCATATACGCGATTTTTCATGTTTAAAGAACCGAAAATGGCTCCATTTGGTGATTAAGAGAAGTTACCAACGCCGTTCGGATTCGGCGTTAAACTGTAAGTTCTTTGCGATGGGGAAGACAACGGGATATCACCCCATTATAATTCCCAAGAGAATCTTCTCATTCGACAATGGAGTCGGTCATGCAGGAGAGGATCACGATCCCCAGTGATTGGATAACAACTTGGTTGATATATGACTTAATAATTGATTTAAAATATATATGACGAAAACCCTGACGAAAATAAAAATCGGGGCGTAAGTTGAATGTAAAGGGAGAAATGATAGAAGCCCGCGAATGAAACTTTTAGGAGGCGAAAGTTGAAACAAAACGTAAAAAAAGTGTGAATTGCTTTTACATTTCATTGTGTCAATTTTTGCCTTCTAGAGTTTCATTTAAACTTCTATCACTTTTTCCTTACATTCAATTTACACTCTAATTTTTCGCTAAGAAAGGAATAGAACGTTCAGTGTATGTACAGTTATTTCGTTATGCGGTATTTTATAATGGTAACGAATTGTTAAGCCCATTCTATATTGCTAAAGCGTGTAGATATAAATGATTAATATATCAGTTACAGTTACAAAAATTAATATATCACAGTTATATATTCTTCTCATATTCAACTGTAATTGGTCAATTCTTACGACAACCATACTGAGAGAAAAATGTCGAAGTATTGCGAAATAAATTCAATTACGATGTTCTTTTTGATATTTATCAGTTATAACAAAATTTGATTGTGATAATGAAATATACATTTCTGTGAAATATTAATCGTAAAGAAATAAAATAGATGGCTTAATTGTTAGGAATAAAATTTTATTTCCATATTTAAATAAATATTTTTTGTTGTAAATATTCCGTGTAGTATTTCAATGAAATAAATATATTTCTTACAAATAATTTTTTTTCTTATGCATTTACCCAATTGTAGAACAGGCTTTATATGACGCTCAGTCATACGACGTATACGCTGTATTGTTTATACGAAATCGTCGCGTGTTATCATCCGCCAAGTGAGACTCAAATCGATAACCAACGGTCGCTTTATGCGTCGTAATGTTATTATTTCTCGAAATGCGGTTGCGACTATGTACTATAAGAAAAAATCCTTTCTCTGTGAATATTCTGATTCACGTACGATTAATGATTCTTAACGCGCGTGATTAATTAATTACTGCAATTAATGTCTCGTAAATGTATCGAGGCGACGTCTATTCAATACTCATATTTACACAATTTAATCATTTGAGATCAAATTTCAAACAAGAGAAATTATACATTTTATAAATCATCCACCTGTAAATATCGCGGCGTAAATATCGCGACGAAATAAATGATTATTTCATCAATTTGAAATTGTACGCAGTTATATTTGAATCGAGGGAATAAGAATAACATACGAGTTTGGGATAATTTGGATAATGGGAAACTGTGGTACACAGACATTGTTCGTTCGTAAATAAAACGTGAATTTCGCAGAATTTGAAATGTTTGAAATATATTGCGAACGTGTGTAAATTGGTATTCAAAGGACGGAAAGTCCGCGCAAGTACACGATGAAGCACCGAGCGGATAAACGTTGTTGCAACGATAGTACGTGAAGTTGGTTGCGATTGCGATTCATCCATTACGCCATATTGCGTCGCAGTTTCGTGCTCTAGTGCCCTTTTCACGTTATTCTTTCGTCTCAATAAAGTGCGAGTCGCGTATGACTAATGTCGGGAGTGCCGGACAAAGTGTCGCGCGATCGTCACGTTCTGAAAATTAATTCGCGCGTAATTAATTGTGCTTTCGCGAGTGAATGTGAGTAATCCATAACGGAATGACACAGAGGAAAAGAAGGCTTGGGAGACAGGGCGTCGGCGAAGCAAACGAGGAGTGAGTAATTTGTTATCTATCCATAATTATTTGTATATTATTTGTTCAGAATTAATCAGTTATTATAATCCATTTCTTCCCATCGTCCTTATAGGACAGCACCTTTTTAATTTTTTTATCTATATGTATAAAAAATTTAAAAAATATGCTCTATATCGAAGTATTCATATGAACAAAAAAATTAAAAAGATGTTTTATAATTAGAAGTTAGTAGATCAGAAAGAATGAATTAATATTTAAATCATTTATATCTATGTAATTTATGTAAGAAATAAAGGAAACATTTTTCTGCATTATAAAATTTGACGAAAGCTAATATAAGAAAAAAACTTTTTTGAAAATTATATATTTTTAATTTTATTAAATGTCTCTCCTTAAGAGTAACGAATAAGTTCAACAGAGGAAGAGTTATCTTTTGAAATAGTAAATAGTTATTACGGGTGATTTAAATTGGATCTATTTATATTTTGCAGATCAATGTAGAATTACATCTTTACTCTTGTGCATCGTATCGGTGAGTGTCAAATTATCTTTTATATTCTGAAGAAAAAGGACTATGTCTAGTTTGGGTCCCGGCTGAATAGCATTGAGACCTAGCTAGGATTGTAGAGCATCAAAAAAGGATTAAAAAGTTCCATATGCACAATTTTGTAAAATGAGTCCCTTGAGTGCTACAGCTGTTCAAAGTTCGCTATTATAACCATGTATTGTGTACCACGTAGGACTGGTTTTATTCGATTTCTCGAATCATCTAGTATCTGGAATATGTCCAATCTTGACGAAGACAACTAAAACCTTTTTTGGACTCCAAATGAACAGTTATAAGTGATATATATTAATCGATGAGGAGGGGGGAGAGAGAGACACTCAAAATATCAAACAAAAGGTTTTAATTGCCTAATTGAAATGTGGCCAATATAGTACTCAAGAAACCTCTCCTATAAAGTTAGGCTTATGGAATTTTTGATTCTCTTTTGATACCTTAAAATTTCAGGCATGTCTCAAAGTTGTTCATCCGGGGCCCAAATTCCCCTAAAACTGGACATAGTTCTTTGTAAATATTATATATATATATAGATAATATAATATTTTATTTAAAATAATTACGTAATACATATAATATACAACAATTAAAAGTTTACTATCGATAATTAAAAAATACAATAATAATTATGCAACTTATACGTTTATGTTAAATTTATTTCAAATAATACGGAATGAGAACGCGAAAGAGAAAGTTTCTTTGCGATGTATATATAAATGCGCGCGATTAAATAAAATCTGCGTGTAAAAGTTAAATTTTTCTATTAGTGATCAACTTGTCAGTATCAGCTAATTAATATATCGTTTGTAGCACATAAAAGACCAAGAGGCAAAATTGGCCGAGCAATGAGAATTTCACATAAACTATACAAAAATCAATACATGATAATCGTTGCGTGTGAAATTTGATACTTGCTAACTTTAATCGCTCATATGAAAATTGTAGCAATCCCGACATTTTCATATAATATGAATCATATTAAGAAATGTTCTTTAATTAATTCCGCAAACCATGATATTAAAATATTGCACGGTGCTTGAGCATTTACGTCGTCGTTCGCAGAATCGCAACTTCACCGCGACCTAATTATCACGTTCCGATCGATGCGAATCACTTCTGTGCATCTGTACCATCGGAATTTGTAATCACCAAGGTTATACCGATTCCAATCTCCGGCTTACATAGTAAAATCATTATATGATGTTTTTTTTAATCGTGTGTCGCATGCTGCGCTCTAATCGTTCCTAAACGTCGTGGGTCGCACGGGGTAACAAGATGCACGTCGCGAAGCCGATTAAGATTAAGTGCATAAGAGGATCTGACGGAGGTAGTCATAAGAAAAAGTACAAGCGATTTATTTCGGACGGATATTAGTTATTTTGCTTGCCGTGCTTGGGCGCGTGCGTTTATTTGCTTCTTCCTTTTTATTTTTTTCTTCAAATCATAAAGTCGCAATATACTGGATGTTCCAGATCGTTTTTAGATAATTCTCATCTGTCTTTTTTTAGAAGGCATGAGATAATTGAATTTCATCTAATTTTACGTGTTTGCTATAATTATATTGTTTGCACATTTATTCGCGATCAAATGGTAATTGATAAGTGATTATCATAAATAAGTGTAATAATTTTATTGGATAAATTTGCTGTTAAGTAGATAAGAAAAATAAAGGTGAGATCAGTCCTGTAGAGATAAATCGTGATTAATGATATAAGAGATAATCTGTTTATGCAACGCGCATTAACGATATTGGAAGTTCCGTCATCGATTCATTGAATTTGCAAAAGACTTCAATACAAAGTGCACGTTCAAATCATCACTCTTCAAGAGTGATGCACTTGATTCTTTCAATATACTTTTTACATTTATTACACTCTTTTCCTGTGTCCACATGTATGATGCCGCAAGATGATGACTCGCAAAATTGCCGTCTGATCAATCTGCAGTAGTACGAAATTCGTCCTCACCCTCACTCGAGATGTGTAAAATGAATTCCTAAGAAAATTACTTCCAATGAAAGGGATACGGAGACTCTAATCACTTACTCATCCATCACTATCGATATTTTTACTTTACAGCCTCATTATGTGCGATCCGCAACTACGAGCTGCATCATCTTGCTAACACGTGCCCATTCTCGTTTTATGCTATTTAACATTACATCCTCGTTGAGAAAAAAATTATTTCAATAAAATTCACTAATATTTTATTTGTGATGTTAAATTAATTAAAATATGAAAAATTAATTAAAATATGATAATTATAATTAAAATATGAAAAATATGAGAAATTGTTTTATAAAAAGATACATCAAAAATTATAAATGCAAAAATTTAAATGCACGTAAAACATATCGTTCCCTTACTTCAAAAGTAACACAATTCACAATAATTAAGTTTTTTAAAGAGAGAAGGAACAAAATTATTTTTTTCAACTTAACAGAAAATTATTGACTAGTTAAATAATAATAATATTAGCAAAAAAATATTTACTCTTAGAAACGTGATCAAATGTCGTTTTTGTTATTTTTCTCAATCCTTAACAACTATCCCTTTTTAATTATAATATTTGATTTGGATTTCGTACAAAATTATAATAAATCTGAAATAATTCATCAAAAGTGATATAACTCTAAATATCACCAACAGTTTATATTTACTTTGATAGTCAAAATGATAAAATTTTTAATAAAATATTTTTTTCAAACACTTATATCATCTGAACTGATGTCTTAACTCTAAATTTTTTTCTGAGAACACAAACTTTTCTTTTGACTTCTCAAACCGTTGTAAGTCTAGAATTAGAGAAAATCGTAATAATGTCATGTAAATTTTATTTAACCTTATAGAATATATATATGACATACATACATAAAAGGAACCCTATAACCCGCTCTTTCCATATATTTTAAAATAAATTGACGTGTTACATGTTTTCGAAATTTTGTCGAGTTGGCGAGGCTCAGACGGACTTTTGTTCGGGGATTACGAATCGGCGCCTTAACTGTGCTGATTCGATTTCACGTTCAGGCTACTTTCGCCGAGGTACCGAAAACGTTATATCGGTTTCCTTTTTTCGCCATCTTCGTCCTTGCGGACGCGGCCTTCCCTGTAATTATTTCCCTCTCCTCCCCTCGTTGTTTTGTTCTTTTTTCTCCAACGTCTTCAAACGGACATTATCCACGTCTCGCGGAGGCTAATAGATTTGAAGATACTCCGCACCATAGCTCTTAGCGGATATTAATCTTCATTACGGGGCTGTCTCCGACATGTGCGATATTCCTGAATCAGCCGTAAGATTAATCTAATCATTTTGCAGTATTACCTAGCGATTACCTTCAATCAAATTTGAGTGCACTGTTATACACTAATGTGACATCATTCTGTCTGCATTCAATCACTCTGACTTACCAGATTCAAGAGCAAGAATGACGTGCACCGATCGTTTAGTAAAGTGATATTTCATACAGCATTATGCTAACCACTATCTTCATCTGCGACTTCTTGTTTTTCGATTTTCCATATCGTCACGTCGTTTCACTTATAGACTATGAGCCCCATAAATGCAATAAGTATTATTAAAGATATAGATTATTATTAGACTTAGAATTATTATGAGAATTAGCGGAGTCAGAAATCATCGCTCGGCGCTGTCAAGATGGTGAGGTGAAATCGTCGTTGTCAAAAGTCATCATCAAAGTTTATCTATATATTGGACCGTCGACAGCGTGATTTCATGTATATGCTCGTCGACGTTCGTTACGTGCCTGTGTCAGAACGGAGTACGGTTTGCCGATAAGAGGCCGTAAGGTCATCTCTCACTGTGAGATGCTTAATATGGGAAGCGCAATAATAACCGCCGGCTTTCGAAATGACACCGGTGCAGTGGCATGAAAGGGGACATTGGAGATAATCGCACTTGCAGTGTGCTCCATTTCACGTACTAATTGTCCATTTGATCCCAGCTCTTTATTCATGTCGCAGTTACGTAACAGGATCTGTGGACATTAAGCGAATGTAATTAAATAAGGGGTATTAATTCTAAGAGTATACCGCATAATCTTCTATTATATAGATTTTTGCCCATAATGTTTCTCTACACACACACACACACACACAACACACACACACACACACACACACACACACACACACACATATTTTATATATTTTACGTATATAATACTATCTATAATATGTACAAAATCCTAAAATTGTAGCATATTACTTTTCATTTTATATTAAGAGATTTTTAAAAATAATATTCTTTTGTGTCTTCTTTTATTCTGTTTAGCAAATTCCAATTTACAAAGTTATTAGTTATTCATTATTCATTTGAAATTAATTAGATAATTAAATATTAATTTTATTTTGACAATAATATTATTGAGATTGTTGACAATTTTATTTTAATAATACAGAATCTCATATAATAAAAGGTTTCTCACGACTATTACTATTTGCGAATTGCAAGCACGATCAATGCGAACAATGACCCGCATTATTTGAATGACACTCGATGAGATATTTAAATCTCCGCTTTGTTCCTCTTGCATCACCTCTCTAAAATTTCGTCATGCTAATGAATATATTGTAAACAAAATCGAAGATTCTCTTACCTTTGACTGTTAAAGCGTAATTTTTCAAGAATCTCTCAAAGCTCGCATCCTCAGACGCTAAGAATTGAATTACAAAGAAATCGAACGAGCGACTTGCAAGGAAATGCATAAAAACGATATCTCCTAATCGATCGCGAGCATCCTAGTCAGCAATCAACGTATATTATGCGGATGCAAAAAAACGTGTCCATCATTATGGAGCTGCAATAAAGCGATCTCATAGTGTAGTCCATTTTAGCACTCTGTATCAGATTGAATGTATCCGCCACGAAAATTACGATGCCTCCCGCGAAGTGCTATATTAAACAGGGTTGTCGAACGCCGTTCTGCAGAGTTTCCTTTAGATCCGAATAATTACGTACGAGGAAGCTCCTAATTGATTCGTCGCGGAATAAGCCTCGGCAAGAAGAAGGCGTATAAGGCGCATCCCGTGGGACGTGATTGCAATTTACGCCTGGAGAGAAAGTAGATCAATAGCGTTGCGTTCAATGTACACTTTTCAGCCTCGCGGGATTCCAACCGCAAAGCCATATGTGTACGCACATTTCCCCTCCGGATTAAAGTCGATTATACGTTTTTCCTCGTCTTTTTGTTGACTATTAAAAACAGAGTGAGACTTTTATGTTATATCTTTTATCGCGTACACAAAACTTCGAAGGAAAATTTGGGTTTATTCAATATCTAAAGAAGCTATTTCTGTTTTCTTTGAAAACGTGGTAGGACTGCATCTCATTCAAATTATAACATAAAAGCACGTATTACGGACTTGTTCGGAATTATTCCGTTTTTCCTAAAAGAATACAATAGAAATCTAGAGAATAAGAAAAATGAATAATTCCGATCAGAATCCATTCCGAATAATTCTGTAATACATCCCAAAAAACACTCATAGTGAACGCTCTTAGTTAGTGCAAATGTATCTGCAAGTCATGCAGTATGTACGTTCACACATTTCTGCAGCGTTTCACGCGCGAGCTGGAGCTTCGAGGTGCTTCGCGACCAGCGAGATAGAGCCATAAAACCCTGGAAAAAATAACGTAACCACCAGCCAAGCACTTGACACTGGGGGTTTATACACGTTACTCTCGATGGAAGTGGCTCGTGTATCTGGTCGGAGCCGGATCGAAGGGAGGGCGGCTCGAGGTGGTCTCGCGAGGGGAAAAGAGCAGGATGTAGGAGGATGTTGTTGTTGACCCATGGGGCAGGAACAGGTTTCGAATTCGGATTATGCCGACCCGAAACCGCTTCTCCGTACAACACAGCCGTTCTCCTTACGATCTTTCCGCGTGTACGAGTCGCGTCGAAGTGTGTGCGTGCGCGCATCGACCCCCCACGCAATCCTATAGTAAAAGCGTTGCTCCGGCTCCGATTCTCCTTCTTCGTCCTTGAAACCTCCTCTCCCGTCGCTGTTCCCCTCGAGGTAACTCACGCGAGAGCGGCTACGTGAAGTGCCTCCACAGAGAGAGCCTCTCTCGATAATATATATTCACCTTCGACTCGACCAGAGCGGGAGCAGGTAGCGGGGAACCTAGATCGTAAACGCGTAATCATCCTGTTCTCAAAATAAGACGCATAAGGGCAAGATCCGAGAAAAGGACGAAGAAAGATAATAAGTAAAGAGGAAAAGAGAAGTTCTCTCTCTCTCTCTCTCTCTCTCTCTCTCTCTCTCTCTCTCTTTCTCTCCTCCTCTCTTGATGGGGTCCAGTTTGAACTGACTCAAGTTCGCGGAGGGTTATCGTCCTTGAGGCGAGTCTTGGGACGGGACGTACTCCGTCACGGATGACAGGTCCTTTATCCCTTGGTTGCTTATCTTGCTCCTGTTTACCGACGGCAAGAAGATAGCAGAGGAAAGGCGCGACGATTTCTTGAGCACAGTGTTCAACCAAGAAACAGTTTTTCGCGTGACGGATATGAATACAGGAATAAAAAAGCAATAATAATATTTTATATATTTCTAGACGTTTTCTCTTACAATTTCGAAAGATTTTTCCGATTCTTTGGTATTAAATTTTTAGAATCCTGTTATACTATAAATTATAACAACAGTAAGACGCTATTTTCTATTAATATGATTCTTATATTTTTATTTTTAATCTTTTTATCTATTTTTTATTGTTAGAAGAAAATATCTTCTTTTTTTACTTTCTCTCTCGACGAATTAAAAATTGTACATAATTTTATTTTCTGTTACTTAGCATATATTATTCTAAGAGCTCTTTACATATGCAGTTTCATATGAAATTTGTGCCGAGAAGTTCTTGCGCTTAATTATCCATTTATTGCATAAGCATATTATTGAAAAATGCATTTCATTTCATGGAATATGCAGCGATTCGTGACTCTAATCGATATTCACTGCAGGTACCGCTTTCTACAATACATTCAGAGTATTTTAACATTTTTTTGCGAGACATTTCTAAACGTGCTTTCAGTAGCTCGAACAATACAAAATATTTAATAACAGTCTGTTTCATAACAAGCGCGATATTCCCTGAATAAAAAATATCGAGAGTCTCTTTCTATTGAAAATTTCTCTTTTATTTTGCATACAGCTATTTTCGTTATGGTATAAGGTTGTACATAATTTCAAATAGTGTAGAATTCTAAACAAAATAAAATTTAAGTTCAATTTTCAAGGTTCCAGTTTGGCAACCCTGTCATCGTGTGGAGGGCACTGAAAGGAGTATCAAACAAGAAAAAAATTAAACTTGGTTTTCGAAAATTGGATTCAAATCTTACATTTCGTTCAGAACCATTGTACCATGTTCGAAATTGTACCACCTTACCCTATTCAATGTTTATGAATATGAAATATATTTAGAATGACTGAATGTTATAAATGCACGAATATCTTATGTAATCGCGCAAAAAACGCATAATCGTGATTCTAGCGCGGTGATTGAAGCAAAGCCGTGGTAAAGTAACGAGCAGATGTCAATTCCCAGCGTTGTTAATAAAGCGAGGCTCTCTTAATACGGGCTACGAACAACTACGAGAGCATGCATAGAGGACGAGAAGAGCTGGTTCTCAGCCCGTACTCTGAATCGCGCTTCAAGGGGTCTTTCGTTCTATTGCTCGACGACGACGCTATTTCTGTGACGCGTACACACTTCAGGTACACGTACGTCCGTACCCGCGGCGAGTTTCTAACGGTGCCCCGCGTATGTACACATTAGAAATTGTTTACGATTATTATTACGCGCAGGGATCTCCCGCGATGCAAATGTAACTTCAAGCGACAAGGATTTTTAAATTAATAAAGGACGTGCGAATGTGCGCCGCTTCCCTCTTCTTCGATCTCTGGAAATCGCATGTCGATACCATTATAGCCGCAGAATATTAATATGCTTTTTAATATACTTATTTCCATATATAATGTAGATATATAATATTTAAATTAGATTTATATGTATATGGCAACGTAGACCTTTAATAGTAACTCAAAGAGAAAGCTGTTTATATATACTATATATATATATATTTACTAAAAATAATTTTATTAAATATTTTCAAAATCTTTTTCTTATATCTCATTAAATGCATATTTAATTTTTCTACACGAAAAAACGATTTTTACTGAAGTGTCTAAAAATTTAGCTATAGATACAGATTTAAAAATAATTTTTTATTGAACCATTAGAATAATTTTAAATTTAAGCATAATAAGGAATGCTGCAAAAAATTGGATATTCTAGCAACCAACTTGAGTGTTGTATATAATTATTTTATGGTTCAACAAAATTATTTTCAAATTTGTATCTAGTTAAATCTTTAAACACTTTAGCCATACACTTTTTTCGGTGTACAT
>NW_017257391.1:782185-813037 GCF_001594055.1 Mycetomoellerius zeteki | reverse complement strand
TTCCCTACAGCTTCGATCTAACGCACATAATAAAACGATGTTTTTTATTTTCCAATTATCTCGGTTCCCTCTCTCTTTTTCTTCTTGTTCTCTTTCTCTTTTGGATTACAGATTTTTGATCACCGGAATCGCAATATAACATCTCAAAACGAAAGATTCTATTCCACATTTTAGATGCATTCGGGGAGATGTTATATCCAAACGCACCATTTAGCTACACGATTGTCTCCTCTTTTTTATTTAATACATTGTTAGTCTGTTACGTTCATTAAATTATATTGCTTTTTCGCTTTTTATTATTTCACGGTTCTCTCTTTTCTCGAGTCCCAAGAGAGTTTAACTCCCGGAACAACGCTTCGCAAGCGTCTCAATCTCGAGAATCGCTGCGTCGACTGGCGCCAACTTAGCGGCGAACTTTCGAACTGGCTTCCACCACCGCTCGTCGCCACTCTGTCTCGTGAGAGAAAGAGAGAGAGGAAAGGCAACCGATGCGTGGAGCCGATGCCAAAGCCGCGTCGTCGGCGTCGTACGAGTCTCTCAAGTTCAGTCGGCGTCTAGCTGCCAAGGCTTCGCTCAACCGTGATTCGATTCGTTTCGTTTCTTTCGTCGGCGTCGTGCGATCGTACGTAAACAAAAATCGCAGGCGCGTCGCGTCGCGTTCTCTCAGTGCAATCCGTCCGTTCGTCGTGGAAATTCTGTCGATCGTAGTCTTCTTTGTGAATATTCGGATGCACGTTTTAAGGCAGTGACTTCATGGTGCGGCGCGAATATCATTCACGCGACTTGACGGGACACTCGGTTGTGCATCGAGTACAGGAAATCAGCGCTGCCATGGAGCCGCGGGATTGCTGATTGACCGGGTCTCTCTCAGTTTCGGTGCCGGTGAGTAAACCCTTAATGACACTTCGATTGACAGCGCATGACCCTCGATCGTCTCGATTGTCAGCGCAGCTTCTGCTGTAGGCTGCTTGTTTTTTTCTTTTTTCGACTGATTGGGACGATGATTTCGATTGAGATTAATGAAGTGACGTCCGTCGCGCACGTGCGATCCGCGTCGAGTGTCAGAGCTTCGTGCTCTAATTTCCCGCGCATCTCTCGGGCAGCTATGATTCGTGGTTTGTTTTGATCAACAGAATCGTTACGAGTTTAGGCGTGAGATCGTTTACGTCACGAATAAATCTCGAGATTCGAAGTCACAGCTTTTCTTTAACATACAGCAAATCCAAACGGCAGGTCTGTTTTCTGTGACTGAACTAGTGTACACTTTTTGAATTTAAAGTGAGATGGATATATATATATATATGTTTGATATATGATAGTCGAAAGCGAGAAAGGGAGTTCTAGTGAATGCAGTCTAGTGCAGGAACAGAAAACAGATCATTTTGTATTGCATATACTGATAGCGATTATTATGATAATTAACACTTTTTTATGGCTAACGTTTTACACTTCCACGTAGTCTTACATACAACCGATAATTTTATTAAGAACGCGAATCAAATTTACATTGTAAATCAAGCTTGTGCTGTAATTGATATTCCCACTAGAACGGTATATAGTATTTTTTCTTGACACCTGTTGACATTTCTCGAGAAATACCTATATTTATCGTAAATATATATATACGTATGGATATTAATAACACAGTTGATATTAATATTTTGTTAATTTTATAATATTAATATTTTATTACAAAATCGCAAAGTTCTTGCTATTAATACTGATGTTATTGACATTCTGCGGCGCAATCTGAAATAGCATTATTTAACATCACTCAACTTTATTATAATTATATGCATCTCATTGAAATCTTTACGTTTGTAATACTTTTATACTCGCTTTTATATTAAATACATTCAGTATGCATGAATGTTAACGTCGAGAAACGAAAAAGAAAAGAAATATCATTCCCGTTTCTCATTCGCCCAAATATACGAGCCGTTTGTATTCCTTCGTCAACGCCGTTTCTTGAATAAACATTCGGGACGAGGGGTAGACCGTTTTTACATACGTCGTATCTTTCATTAGCGCTTTTACATTCCTCGACGCGTTACCGCGCGCATCTCGCGCGGGAGATTCCGTCGTATACCGGGTGTGCGGGTCGTTACCGCGAGAGGGAGAAAGAGAGAAATCAAATGGCTGCGACAATTCTGGCATTTAACGATTCAGTTAGTCCGATTCTCTCCTTCCTTCGGTCACTTTGTTTATGCCGGCATATTAAAGTCGCCCGTTCTCTTTTTCTTTCTCTCTCTTACATTTTCTTGTCTCTTTTGCTTCAAATGGAGACTGGCCGCCTCCGGAGTGGTACAAATCACAGACGGCGACAGAGGTCGTAATCTCCCGAGAGCGGGAGAGGAGTCTGCTGAGACCGACAGAAAGAGAGAGGGAACGATATATATATATATATATTTTCTCTATGTGATGATTAGCGCGATAGTAATAATTTTGCCGTATATAGTAAGGCATGCTTGA
The DNA here is from genome assembly GCF_001594055.1 of Mycetomoellerius zeteki. Taxonomy (NCBI): domain Eukaryota; kingdom Metazoa; phylum Arthropoda; class Insecta; order Hymenoptera; family Formicidae; genus Mycetomoellerius; species Mycetomoellerius zeteki. The sequence goes on along the minus strand of NW_017257391.1, from coordinate 810,565 downwards.
TGTTGCGGTCGAACCACTCTTCGTGTCCTATCCATGCACACGTTTACGAAGCACACGGTATATGAGAGGATGCTCCCTCCTCTCGCGATTCTACTCCCGAGTATTGTTTGAAGATCGAGGAGAACTCTGAATAAATAATAGTAACGTTATGACATTTTATCTTTTTTTTCTAAAGATGCTCATATCTTGCTCGCTATGTAATGTGTCAAAAGAGGTACGTCATGATGTTACGAAAGTTGAATTATCCCCGAGATAAATTTTCATTGTAGTAAAACTAACAATAGAAGAAGAGATGATTCATGAAACATCGTATACCACTATACGATGATCAATTAAACTTTCGCGCGCGCGCGAGTGGGTAACGATTTAAAATAAATTCAGAGCTATATCGAAATGTCAATTATAAATACGTACTATTGACTGGCTTCTCAGTCATTGATTTTATAACTAATTATTATATTATTTGTTCATTAACGAGATTTCCTCTAATAGTAATTTATAAATTAATATTCAACGCGAGATTGATATTTGAATTAATGACATTTAATTTTATCATCATCAAACTTCGGTGAATATTTATCAAGAGTAGCGTTCGTTTCATTACAGCAAACCATTTGGGAAATACTTATTGATACTTCCAAAGATTTTATCGATTTTATCTTTAAAAGAAGATCAGAGATTACAACTCTGTTTTTCTCTGTATAATGAATATTTATTCTAATCTAGCCTAAAGGCTATACATAATTTTTTATAAATAATATGCAGTGATGATCTATTGATAATTCTTCGAAGCGTTTAAGAATCTATGATCCATAAAACGTTTAAAAATCTTATAATTTATGAGAAAACGTAAGCATAAATATTGTTAGGTATAAATATTGCGCATTAGACATATATGTGAAATTCTATTAATAATAATTGGTAAAAAACAAAGCAAGTATATATATCTAAAGACATATACACTTGCTTTGTTTTCTATCAATTGTTATTAATAGAGTTTCACATATATTACATATATAAACGTTGATCGATCGATACGAAGATACCGGGGATCGTTCCCGAAGACATAACCACTTCGCTTTTGTACGACCTATAAAAATTTATATAAAAGTATCCTGGGCACAGCACGACTCGTGAGGACATGAATAATTTATTGAAGCGTGTCCCCTACGTTTCGTGCCTTCCGAGAAAAAGAGAAAGAGAGAAAGAGAAAGAGAAAAACGTTGTATCGTTTACGATCCGAGGATGTTTGGTTCCCTCCCAAGCCGAATCGACCCTTCGTTGAGTAACAATAACAGACGCAAATTCACGCAATCGTTAATTGATGTCATGGATTATAAAACATATCATAATCAACGCGCGTGCAACATACAATTTGCACTCCGCAGAGCGAACGTAATAAACTCAAAGTAGTCGGTCGTAAAACAGTAAGCAAATATTTCAAATAAAGAAGTGCGCGAGCTGTCTCTTGCGTCGTAAGAAGATTTAATTTAATTTAAAAAAATTTTAATTTAATACATAATTAAACATGATTAAAATATTTAAGATATTTGTGTGTGTAATTGTATGTCGATCAGGCCTGTCCAAAATTTATTCGCCAGCTAACGCTTTCTCTTGCTCATCGTTAAATGAGACAGAGAGAAAATAAAAAGAATAAACGCTAGAGCTCTGCCCAGATTGGCTGCTCTAGCCCCCACATCTATTCTTTTTTGTTTTCCATCTGTCTCTCGTTCAATGAGACAATGGAGAGGAGGGAGCGTTTAGCTCACGAGCCAAGTCTACACTGAAAAAAAATTTATTAAATCTTAATACATATTTTTTTTAATAGTACTAATTAAACATTTATTTACAGTAAATAAATATTTACTCAATAAAAAAAGTTAAATCAAATTAATGGTTTTTTTTATCAAATAAATATATGTTGATATTTAGTAAATATTTACTTAGGACTATTCAAATAAATATTTATTAAAATTTAGTATGCTTTTTTAGTGTGATGTAAATCTTAAGCATGGAAGTGTCGCTGCGCTTGGCTTAGCGCCGAGACAACCACCGTGTCTCCAGATTCTTGAAAAAAAAATTTGACCGATTAATTAGCCGGGATTAAAACTTTTACAGCATAGATCTATCAAACACTTCGTAATTTTGATTTCGCGTACACATCATCTACGTGCTGTTAATCGGAACATTTATGTGTTAATCTTCGGAGCATCTTACGAATGTACGTGTCGCGAGAAGACACATGAAGCAGATACAATGTGAAACGATTCAACATGAAAATCGCAGATCGAGATACGCGTGCAATTCGCGTGCAACGTGTTCGAAACACGCTGCACGTCGTGTCGCACTCGGCCTGCATGTTGCGCTGCTTTCGTACACCCGGCTGTCTAGATGTAATGGCCTGTCCGACTGATGAGTACATGTAACGGCATGGTGGCTATGCGAGATAAAAAAGGGCCATAATTTATACGATTTGCTTTACACATCCGTTTATTAGCTCGTGAGCGTATTTCTGCCCGCGTTGAATTTGAGCGAAGAACGATTTTATATGAACGTTCGAACGTTCCTGAGGATGACAATGAAGTTTCTTTCTGAATATTGCGGTTAACTGAAGGAATAGTTATTTTATTTGGGCGTATTCGTATTGTGAAAGGTAGCTGTGAGAGGTTTTCGAATTTGAGGTTTATGGTATAAATACAATACTTGGGTCTCCATATTGACCAGGATCCAGGACTACAGGATCCAGGTAGATATTCATACAACACAGAGAGAAAAATGTTTGGTATTTGTAACTATAATTATATATTACTATAATTATGATTATTACTGCTATAATAATAATAACAGTAACTATATATATAGTTCCAGCAACAAATGTATATAATTGGCAACCTAAAATGACTATAATTATAGTTGTTATAACCATAAAATAGTCGAAATTACCATAAAAATGGTTCAAGTGACTATAATTTTATAGTTATATTTTGAGACAACCATAAAAAATATGGTACAACTATAATTATAGTCATTTTAGGTTGCCAATTATATACATTTGTTGCTGGAACTATATATATAGTTACTGTTATTATTATTATAGCAGTAATAATCATAATTATAGTAATATATAATTATAGTTACAAATACCAAACATTTTTCTCTCTGTAAAAAGTATCCAAAACAAGAAGAATATCTGAATCTTAAGTTTACATAATATAATAACTGAGTAAATATGTATCGTTTGTTGATATTGAATATAATTTATTTCATTTAATTTATAATTATCTATTCACATATTTTATTCATATATATTCATATATTTCCTATATTTTCTAATATACATAGTTATATCATCTATATTATGTATTTATATGTGATATCTCTATGAATATTATTAAGCAGATTTAGTAGATAACGCGATCTTAATATAAGTAACTTTACGGTGGGACTCGACGATAGTTTCTCCGGACCCGTCCATAAGTTCCCATCGATGATGAGCGTGCTAATCGAACGGCGCACTTATCGCGGAAAAAGTAACGGTACGAGAGCGACGCGCGATGAGAAGAGAGGCCAGGCGTGTCCGAAGTTATCGCCGTGCCGAAGAAAGACTTTCGCAACGTGCCGTTCTCACGACATAAATTAAAATCTGGCACGAGTCGAAGCTTACTACCTACCAAGTTTTATCGTCGCGAACGCTGTCGTTTCTCATGACTCGCGTCGATCCTAATCTCTGGATAGACATTATGGGAGCATTTCGGTATCGTAATAGGATTATACAGGTATTAAACCCGAGCACACCACGGGGACACTGTCTGTTGAGCATTTCCTGCCCTATAGCTTTCTCATCATCTCGGCCAAGGATCTATATGATTATACATTTACATAAAAGCATAAGCGGGAAAAGAGCTTTGTTAAAGTTACTTTTTGCAATTTTCATTCTGGATTGCGTTCCTCTTGTTTAATAATCTGTTGATCTGCTGATAGAGATCTTTAAATAAATTTTTACTTAAACTCATAATTAAAGGCATAACCTTTCAGATAGATTAGAGTGATAAATAATTATTAACGAAAAAGACACTATAGCGGCACTGAAACAATGTATTTTGAAGAAGGGAAATACAATGAAATAATGAATTATAACAAATCAAGAAACTCAAGGAATAGTTGTAAGATTTTAAAAACAGAGACTTTCGTTCTCTAAAAGTTAAAAATATTTTTGTTAGTAGTTAATGATTACAATTATACGATCAGAGATCTGGATTTTTATTTTTTCTTTACGTGGACTATTTAAGTGGACTTGGTGTTAATTCAATTTACGAATGTTTTTCATCCACAAGAAATGATTAGATATTAATTTTTACGATTCCTTATTTTTTTAATATATTTTCAAATAATTTCATCTAATGTTTTTATAATTTTGTATTTTTAAATTATGTGATTAAAATTTCAACTATATAAAATTATATTCTATATAGCGCGTTAATTCCCGGCCAAGCCTAAATTGGATCGTCGATGGTCGTAATTACAACCCGCTGCGTTTCCTCGGGGCCGAGGAAAATATCTGGTTTCTCGAAATCCTCGGAGCTGCAGAGCTCTCCGTGCTCTCTTGCGTAAAGCTTTATCTACCCCGTTCAGATTAGACACGCGTCCGTGCTGACGAAACGACGAATTTGAGACGATCAAAGAGAAGCCGGTATCGTGAAGAGTTGGCATTATATTCCCCAGGGTGGCAACGAATCCCATATTTTAACGCTGGCTCAAATACCGTGGTGTCATGTAAATTTTAAACTGACGCTCTCGCTCGTTTCAATGTTAATCTCGCTGATCATCACGATACTAATATATTTGTCGAAAAAAATATCTGCAAAGTTGATATCTCAAGCGATAATTATGCGTTACGTTAAATCTACAAATTTTATCCTCGATCTTTAAAAAGTTTGAGAAAACTCGGAAAATTATACGTCCTTGATACCGACTATCTTAGGACTAGAACTAACAGTAGCAATTTGATATTCAGATGAAAAGATAAATTTATAACGGTATCAATATAAATTCTCTCTGTATAATGATATAGCGATATCTAAATAGTATCTACTGCTTTCGAGATATAGAACGACTATTTATGAACGCTATAAAATTCAAACGTTCCTCGTATAAGTTTTCATACTGTGTTTCGAAGCTCGGTCTAAAAACCAATATCTTTTACTTATAAAGTAAGGTTTAGCATAAAAAAAACATCGTAAACTCATGATTCGATGCTTTTTCGTAAAGTAGTTTCGAGAGTAGGCTGTAAATTTGTCGAAATCGTTTTCGGACGGTGTCCATATCGACTGACTGCCAGAACATGATTTAGTATTCGTGACCTTTTGCAGCGTCTACGCCACTGTCGTCTCAGCTCGCAAGACGATATCCAGGCCTTACCTAAGGGTCGCTTTTTGTCGAACAAGGGCTCGAGCGGCGCGAAATCTCTTTGCTGTTCAGAAACCCCATGGTCAACCATTGTCGGATGCAGATTGAAATTTTAAAAACGTTGCTTAACTATCTTCACTGCGTGATTCCTAACGGAAGAGAAGAGAAAGAGAGACTGTAATGGTTCTTGTCCACAGGACTTCAACTCTAGAAAATAACCAATCAGCGTTCAATTTTTAACGGGAAAGTTGGATTGATTGGCTAACGCGTGGCTCGCGCGTTGTCCTTTAACGTTGACACATTCTGTATGCAAGAGCCATAAAACGTTGTGCTGACTGTGCATCTTCCGAAAATCACGTATAGATGAGTTCAACAAGAAACGTTAAAAAAAAATCTCTTCGTCTCACGGAACATAACCAGCGAATATAATCACTGTAATTTTATCGCCGCTTGATTTTTGCGCATTTTGCGGTTTACGTCAACGTTTCTTTCTGTTTCCGTCGATATATCAATTCCGCTGCAACATCCTAATGATCGCTCTTAATTCTTGTGGTACAATAATTTGGTTTTTTCTTTAAAAAAAAACAAGAAATTTTCTAAGATAAGAAATAGGTAACAAGCTCTCTAAATTCTTTGGAGTGAATTTCATTCTAAAGAATTTAGAGAAATTTTTTGATATTTTTCTTGATTATATTCTAAAACTTAATATTTTTCTTGATGTACTATCTAAAAGAAATTTAAATACAAGAAATATATATTAGTAATAAAAATTAGATTTCAGTTTTCTAACGAAATTTGTTTAAATTTATGGATTCCATAAATTTATATTAAAAAGTCGATTATGTTTAATTTATGTTAAAATGTCTGGATGACTAAATCAATTTCGAATTCTTTAAGTTCTTGCAATGTAATGCTTTAGTCATCCAGACATATGGTAAAAGCATTTCAATATCAGAAAAAAACCATTCTCTCAAATATCCCTGAGGATGTTTGAAAAGGCTGCAATAATATTCTGTTTGAAATTTTGTAACAATAATAAATGGAAAAATATCCCCTCGTCTAACAAAGTTGTCTGTAAACGGCACTAACCATAAGTAAAAGATCAGCATTCGATTTCTCTAAAAAAATCTTTTTTTTATTTTCGATCTTTGCAGAAGTTGAAAGCGTTTAGATCTTATTAACAAGAAGTATTCTCTAAAATAATTTTGCTGCGTTGTATTGTAAATTCTTAGAAACGCACTGAGCGGTGGCTTTCAATAACATTGCTGGCGCCAGTTGTGTCTGAGGTAGGACCGAAAATACCATGCTTATCGTTTGCGAGACGAGTGCATCCTGCAGTCTTCTCGAGGAAAAGATGGATGTTGTGAACGCTGCGTTATGTCGGTCTAACGGGCAACGACGCGCCTGGACCGCAGTCTGAGATTATCGCGAGAAACGCTATTTTTCGCCGGAACGAAGTTTTCCACGCACGCGAGCGCGTAGCGGAATCTATTATCGGATTTTCGAGCCTGAACGTCACTCGCAGCATGTTTATGTGCGACGAAATCGTTGTTCGGTCACGCTTCCCTCCGAACGCTCGTAAATCGCTTCTCGTATAAGCCATACGGAACTCGAAACTCTTTGCAGAAACGCTGGTCTATCGCGGCTCCGATTACTCATACGAATTTAGATCCTTTTAGATCTATCTCACACTCGATGCTAAATGTTTTAAATCACGATGTCTTAAGTTTTGTAAATCTAACGGACCACACATACCATATATCAGTTTCTCATAGAAATTGATACACGTGTTAATACACATATATCAGTTTCTACACAAGAAATTGATACACGTGTTAATAAAACGCGGATAATGAACACTTAGAATTGTGTCACGTTAATTTCGTCCGATTTCTAACGGAATTGATATAATGTCTTAAATCTTGTTTTTTATTTTCTATTTAACTGTGGTTATTAGATTTAAATTGATAATAATATAAAAATTGTATTTTTCTAACTATGGTTAATCATTAAACTGATGGTTTTGTAATAAAAAAAAATAATTTTTTAAATTACCATTACAAAACCATCAATTTAGTGATTAATCATAACTGGAAGAACACAATTTTTATTATCAGATTAAGTCTAAATCACAAATTAACCAAAAAATGAAAAACTGGACCTTACAATGTGTACTAATGATTTTCAACTAGAATTAGAATCCACGCAGCATTTCATTAAAAAAAATAAAATATATAGCTTTCGTTACATCAAATCCGTTTGTTAATTTGCGTGAGACATTGTATATTTATGTCAAGAGTTATATTTAAATCCGATATAATACATTTTTCGAAGAAGAATTTTTTATAAAACGTATTGATAATTATTATCGAGATCCTTTCGGAATAATATCTTTCACGATATCTTATCGTAGGTTATGAAACTTTGCTCGTTATCATTCGCTCCGACAGAACGTTCATAATGACGTCCCGATTCCGGCTCGCTTCTTTCGATTTGTGAGGCGTGAAGAAGGGTCACAAACCAGTTTTCGGGTTCACCCACACCCTCAAGCGTGCCCAACGCTTCGGGTACGCGTGTATACACGCGCGAGGGGGAGTCTGTGATTTAAATTTTCGAAGGTCGAACGTGTAGACCACAGAGGAAGAAAAGGAAAGACACGAAGAAGATGAGGAGACCGGTAAACGGGGTACACGTGGTTTGCATCTGGCAGAGTTCCACGCACGCGCCGGCAACGAGGAGAGAAATGAAATGAGAAGTCTTCCTTCTTATATAAAGTATTTCCTCCACGATTTCTCTCATTTTCTGGTCCCGTTCTTATCTCACCAATTTGGAATTATACAATGCCGTATCGGTTAATTCTCGTTACACTTGACGTTTTCGATTGGTATATTAATTGAATGCGATCAATAGTATGTGATATCTATATATAGTAATATAAGATATAATCACTTATAACCCCAAACTAACTCAACACTTGCTATCTTCGACTGCTATTAAATCGATAACGTTGTTTTTTTAACACTCTTCTTAGTTAATGAGATAAGTTAATATGTTCTGATTAATTGCTTCTCTGAATTATTAATATTTATGTTTTATATTATATTTATATTATATGTATTTATATCATATTTATGTTCTTTTTATTTATATTTTCCGTATAATATTTTCAATACAGATTATTAATGTGGTAATAACATACTATAGGAATTATTCTGTTTGTTACAAGTGGTATGCTGTTCACTGAAGAAATTAAAAGGTTTCGAAAGTATCCTAATTTCTGATTTTCGAAGAAGGTTGCTCCTTATAGATTGAAGTCGTTCACATATAGGACATCACGAACGTCACACGACCGAACGCGGCAAACGTGAACCTGTACCGGTCCTCGCGTTTCTCTCTTTTGGCCTGAGCAATGGCCAGAGCAGCCTCTCCTCTTTGCGGTCCACGGTACGAAGGATCCGTATATGGTGCTGGCCTACTACCTCTGCTGCACGTACACTGATGCACTTGTGTACATGCGGGTCGCTATATGGGTATAATCCCACAGTGTTATCGACGACAAGAGCTTCTCTCGGAGACGCTTCTCTCGAATCGATCGGAGATGAACATATATGCTTGCCAAGCAGATCAAACACAGAATTACTTAGAAAATAGTAGGTAGGTTTATCGTGAAATAAAAAAAAAATACTTTAAGAATAAATATATATTAAGTAAAATTCGCAACTTAAAATATGAACAGTTAAGAACAATTTACATAACAGTTTACAAATAGCCTTTATGATACGAATTCTTAGCGCGAATGTAGAATGCGGAAGAAAAATCGCTACCAGTTTTTGTTGTACAGTAAACAAAAATGGAAATTAAACATATAATAATTAATAATATTACAGTTAGTTTAAGTTTAGTTTTTTACTCTTAACAAATAACAATAAAATAAAACACAGATTTCTTCTGCACGTGGATAATGTCGTTTATTCGCGCTTTTATCGCACTTGTGAAAAATGTACATTCCGCGGCATTCGTATGCACGTATAGAAGTTGAGCCATCGTCGACTTGCGGCACAAGCGTTATTGCTCGATAAACGGTTGCCGGCAACATCGCGTAATGGAGTTTATAGGAGAAAATCTAAGTGTGCAAGGCACGTATGTCTTCAGGTTCATCCCAGGTTCTTTGGCGTTCAGTCCATAAATTGGAGGGTTTAGATTCGCGTTCGCACGCGCTCGCTCATCCGCTGTATCGACTTCTCCGCTTGATTCAAGGCGAAGATATATTGCTCGTTGCAGATGACATTAGACGTTTATGCACGACAGAACTGCATGAAAGTCTATAGCTCGCTCGTATTACAGATTATCATATTCACTATTGCTTTATCATTAATGTATCTGCGGGGCTGTAACAACTAAACATAGAGCTTTGCGTGTGAAAATCCATCAGACATCATCGATGCGCGTAATTCTGAATGCGACGCTCCATTACACGCATCGTGTAATATTCTATTATGTTATTCTGTCGTTATTGCAATTATACTATAATTATATGTGCGAGAATTATGCGAGCAATAAATGCAGGGTTAAAACAGAGCATTTTACGCTCCGTGCCATGAAAATAAACGTGCATAATTTATATCTGTACTTTAATTAAATTTAAGTCTTTATTATTTGATCTTTGTCATACAAATGGCACGTAATACGTAATCATTTTATTCTTAGTTTATTTTTATATTCCCAGCCAATCGAATATAACATTGTCATACAACATACATGTGACATCTATACATATCAAATGTGTATATTTACATAGCAGTTATATCTATATTTGCTGAGTTTTATATTTATTTTTCGCAATTTCCATAACACAACTTTAAACAAATGAAAGCTAAAATAATTTTTTTAATATTAGAAGTTAACATTTTAACGTTCAATTTATTTTAAAAATTTTAATTTTATTCGCGCGAATATTTTGTCATACTTCATTCTGACATTCTAAAAGTTCTGTGGGAACGCCGATTAACTTTTTATTTACTCTCTAACATTACTAACAATCAATTTTCTTTATCGTAAGGTTAAAACGATTGACGTGCCTCAGCCAAGTCAGTGAAAGTACGTGTTATTTTTGAAGAACTAAATAGTAAATCAAGTGAAAAGATTTAATGGCTCCGTAATGTCTTAGAGTGAAGGGGTTAAAGGGGCAAAGATTAAAAATACGCAGCTCGTATGTGTATATATATATATATATATATAGAACATGGAGCTCTCACTACATCCTTATAGCGTGCGTGCACTACATGCAGCCTCGATGCATGCATACTATATGTAGTCGGGATACTTTCTCGCCTACGGCAAGGCAGCCACCTTGGCGTAGCTATGCCTATGCGAGCTCGATGCAATCTCGGTGTACTTTTCGCACTGGCCTCTCCCGGTCGCGACAAAATCGTTAACATAATCTAACAATAATGATTCTCACAGCATTGACACCACATTGATTAATTATACGCCGTTTATTTTCTAAGCATTCACGCGACCGCAGTAGTGACGAACGCAAGTATTGAGAAACACCTTACGTCTTGTGTACAATACTTTTAATGCGACTATGCAAACAGAAAATATTTTTCACAGATATTCTTAGTTACCTAAGATAAAGGCATTACGATAAGGATGTTCCGATTCCGATGATAAGCCATCCGCGTACTCGAATTTAACGCAATAAGTTGATTTATCGACGTTTATAGATCTTAAAACGAGCACTTAAGGCAAAAATTGTTTTTCTTTTAAAATAATTGCACGTTTATATATTTGTCACGGTAGATTCTGTTCTCAGCCTTTCAGCTCGAAGCTTGCATTACGTTACAGTTACATCGCCATGTCAATTATCCCATTAGCTCGTCGACTCGAACAGGTTCCGGCTCCGACTTGATCCAGCGAATCAAGTCTCTTCCACGTTACATACATCGGCTTATCTCCTGCAGTACCGCGTTACGCCTAATGTGAGCTCGCTGACAGGAAACGCAGGCGAGATCCTAATTTGTTCGCATTCGGTTTCTCCCAGCTGAACGATCCACGGTCTCGGCACTCGGGAAACAGTGGTTAGCTTATTACGCTTTACAGGGGAACGATCGCATGAATACGCCCTTTATGCTGACCGAACCGCTAACGTATAAGCCGGCAATGAGCGTAGGAAATGGCTTGTACCTTTTGCAATGTTATTTTTCCTTCCCGTGTACCAGACAAATGAAACGTTTAACGCCTCTTGCCGAGACTGCGTAACAGCTTAAGCGATTAGGTAACGACTTTTGCGAAGTTATACACGGCGAGACATGAGAAAACAAAAAGTTTTGTTCGACTCCTAAAGAGGAAACTTTAAAATTTTGTATACTTCCCTTATAAAAATATAATATTGTTCAATTTAATGCTGGTTAATTTACTGAAAGACAGTAATTAATTACTTATTTGAAGTACTAAAAGTATTAAACAACAGTGCTTTTAATATTTAAAGTAAGTAATTAATTACTGTCTTTCAATATTAAATTGGCTAATATTAGATTTCTGTAAGTGTTCAACTCTTACAAGAGATCTATTCATTAAACAGATGACATTATATTATATATAAATATATATTTTCTTCTAGATAAGATATTTGCGCACAAATATCGTATGTATGAAAATATTTATTATGTTAAAGATTGTATGTAATTTTTATATATATAATATATGTATAAAGTAGAAAAAATTTTAATCAATAATTTTGCTTTAAATTTTATGGAGAATTTAATACAAACTTCGCATTACTCTTGAACAAGAACTATATTATCTTATAGAACTATATTATCTTATAGTTAGGTAAACGATCGGCCTCGAAAAAATTCGATCTTATCGATTTGTTGCTATCGTAGAGTATCCGATAACGGACTAAAGAATTAGAGATTGCGTGGTTCATGTAACAGGTACTGATAAATTATTAGTAAGAAGAATAATTATTGATAAGAAGAAGAGTATCGCGAATTTAATAGTGATGTCGTATTTAAGCATAATAATAAGCAAAAATAATACTCTTATGTTGCACTTTATATCGTTATTTTGCTTTGCGCTGAAATTACATATCGCTGACCTCTTGTCATTTATCCATTGATCATTTTCAGCCGACTCAGCCGACGAATCATACGACTCACAATTATTTTGCCATTTTGCAATGTATCAAATATTCGCTCGCAACGAGCACTGTTTTTTGCGGAAGACTATTATTTATTTCAATTCTTCAATATACATCCAGAAACGTAACATGAATTGAGGCCGTCATATCGATCACACCATTGCTATTTTGCTGCTATTGTTATATTATTAATTTGAGGCACGAAATTTCACTATTTTATTTTGAATAAATAGAAAGATAAATTTAAAAAGTATATATATTATATATATATACCATATATATAAAAGTTCTTTTCCTCATTTTCTATTATTTAATTATTCCAACTTTTCGAAATATATATCGCTCTCTGACTTAAAAAAAATGGTGGAAAAAGGTGGTTTTTAAGGGTTATGAAACAAAAATGACATTTGATCGTGTTAAGAATATTTTCTTCTTGTTAATATTTGATTAATCAATAATTTTCTTTCAAGTTGAAAAATGATTTTTTCTTTATTCTGAGAAACTCAATTTTTTTAGTTGTGTCAGTGTTTTGAAATAAGGAACGATATAATTTGTCAATACACGTGTGTTTATATGTTAACAATTCTCCACGCCCTTTGTATCGGCTTGAAATATCATCACGATTTACCGTAAACTTTCCCATCCGTTCACCGATGTTTTTACACGCGAACGCGTCATTTTCCGCTCTTCACCGCGACTGTGAGGAGATGACTTTTTGCGATGAGTACGCTCTCCGTTGTACTCTCTACCAAGTCTTGCACAGCGTATTGTCGGAAGGCGCGCAATGATTCGCGCCGATCCGTGACGTACGTGCGAGACCGCGCGACGCCACTTTTGTTATCTGGATTTCGCGCTCTTCAGTCAGGTCGGCCTTGCATATGTACTGTTACGCGCATACATATGTTCGGTCACTCGCTGCACGTACAATATGTGTGTGCATATATCGGGAATATTTGCACGCGCACATGATGTGCTGCACGCAGAGGCGATGGATGTCCTCCATAAATTCAACCATTATAAAAATCGGTTGGATTAACGTTATCGATATGGTACGATTGCCACCGTATGTATTTTTAAATGTTTTGAGTACCTACTGATATCGATACGTTCGCAATGTGTTTACTATGTGCACGACAGTTGTTCGCGAAACACTTCGTTTGAATCGTTTGGACAGAGCTAGGTGAGTTTCAAAAAATGAGATCAATATGGCATGAAAATATCCTAATAACTGAATGTGTCCAGTGATTGAAAAATCAACAATATATTTGTAATTATTGAGATATTTGTCAATAACAGCAAGAGAGAGAAAATGGCAAAAAAACGTTAAATGTTTTATGTCAAAATAAGTAATAAAAACATATAAATTTAATTGCAAATTGTGGCCAAAAAAATTGTATATTTCAAGTTTCGCAAACACAGTTATATTTTTACTCATCTTCTTACTATCTCGAGTAAGACATAGTGTGTACATTTTCGAACTTTAAAAAATACCATATTATATTTATCGTATTTTTATCTGTAGTGTGTCAAAAACTTAAAATTAAATTTAAAAAATTAATTTTATTAGAAATTTACAGTTACGAGTTCAATTGATATGGTGTGAAATATCAGTGTACAATTTCTCTTACACGTGTTTTTTTTTTTTTTTTAGATTTATAATGATAACATTTTTCAGTCACTGACAGAACAAAGTTTCATGTGGATATTAATTTTTTTTCGTTGTGTAATGCTACTAATTAATAATCAATAATAATATAGAATTTGTCATATATACTTTCTTAGTTCAGTCATCGGGATGTTTATCTTATATATATTTAATTTTTCTTAGTTTTATTCATTTTAGTTAATATATTGGTGACGTTTATTATTTCATAAAGATGACTTCTATTTAAACTGTTTGACATCCTCTGTCAAAATATTCATCGGTTGTTACTATTTTTGGCGCTCTCTCAGGAATTCGTGTGTTGCGGTTGAATTTATCAACTCTCGTGAAGTACTTTCGTGACTTTTCAACGCCACGAAATCCTATACACGTCACAGTACTCGCGTAAAGCTGTTAAGTGCTCGTTTCATGTTTATCGTAAAGCAATCTGTATGCACTCTGTACAATAAACGATGGTAAAATAAGCTGTGTTTGGACGCATATCCGGTGTTTTGATAATCCACCTCCACTTCAAACAAGCATATCATTACAGCGTTCAGCGTTAATTGATTGCATGTTACGTATTCGCTCATTATTTCGTAGAATAGAACTTGATCCGTAAACACATGGGGAAAGCTCGGTAATATAATAATCGAAAGAGTTTTATTATCATTATCTCCCTTTTATATATTATACACTCCGTCGTGACTTATAACAGTTTGAAATGATATTTTGTAGTTAGTAAATAGGCCAATCTACTTTAACTCATTTGGTTTAATAGAAACAAAAAGAAATAATACTAGAGAAAATACGAGAAAAGGAGTTTAATATAATTTCGCGATGTTCCGGCAAGTAACTCGGCGAATTGCCTTTTTGCTGAAGCTGCATACGAGCAGGTTGAGTTTCAACTGCAATGATAGCAGGCCACGGAAAACATACAAGAAGGAAGCCGTGCGCACGCACAATCTCGCGAACGCACGATGTTATTAATTAGCGCAACAATCTCGACCATATGTCGGGGTACACGGCGTTAACTGAGAGACTGTAATTTATTTACGGCGATATAACGGCGGCAGGCGTACACCGCTCGTCTATGATTCTTCTTCGATATAAGATTGCTCGCACGCGAGTGAATCACTCGCGTCTCGCTGGCCAAGAAGACCACAGTAAATTGAACAATCCAGTCGAGAGAAAGAGAATTGGAAGGAGGATTCGCGAGGGAGAATCGGAATTCACAAAAGGGGAGATAACGAATACTTTTCTAGTACAACGCAAATGATTTAGTTGTTCAGGAATGCTAAACAACATGACATACATTTACTGTGCAACATCGTAAAATCTTGTTGAAAGAGGATGAAAAACTATTTTTTAGTGGTTTTTATTTCTGCGACTGTTTCCTTTCAACGTTAAAAGTATTTAAAAAAAGCTTTTCCTGTCTCCTGATTAACTTTTTGTAAAAATAACTTATTTAAATTAAGTATCTCATGATTTCATTTATTTGTCGTCTAACAAAATTCACGTAGTTTTCATTTTCTAGTTATTATTCAACATAATGTTTCGTTTAATCAATACACACCACAATTTAGTCACCGCTTCTGTGAGCAAAAGGACCGCATATCCTTCTGAAGTCCATTTCTCGGTCTGTTTCATTCGCATGTATAACACTTGTGTGCTCATTACCGCGGTTGCCACTGAGATCGCCCGAGTCGAGAATTTAGAGATAGGATCCAAACAGATGTCCGCCTCACCCGTGACTCGTGCACCCGAGTTATTACCACTATAAATCAGGAGTCGCTTTTTTTATATTGGCTGCGCTCTTGTAGAAGAGTCCGCTCGCTGTCGCTCGATATCGGCGGGACGTTTACACGCGAAGAAGTAATCATATCAGATCGAATATGTGGTGGTCGGCGAAATCCGGCGTGGGCGAAACGCGTGTTGAATTAGCACGATGCGCGACTAAGGTCTAAATGGTTATCCCTTTTTTACGAGTCAAAGATTGGCAAAACTGATACCATCAAGTACAACTCATTTTAACTTGCTCTAATTTTGATATACATCTTAGAATGAAGAATATATTATTGGGTACTGGAGTTAGGAATGACATTGCGTTTTAATGATTAAGGATCGTAAATCGTAAAGTCAGTATTAAGTGAAGCTTTAAATTTTTTAATTTTAATTATTTATAGTTTTTTAAAATATTTATTAGCATCAATATCATTAAGTTGCTTGTCAATTTAATTTATGATATTACTATCCCGGTTTCAGTTTAAGATTGCGTTTCAAGACTGAAAATTATTTCAGCGTGCAGTTTACAAAACTGGAACTATATAAATTTGCACTAAAATATTATTTAAGCACTAAAATCCAATTTAGAGAGACCTTGTTATTTTGTGTATTCACATGTTTAATGTCGTTTATTGTTTTTAATTTTAATGTTGATATATTTATAAAAATTTTTATATTATAATATCAAAACTTATTCCTTTATTTTCGTGCAGAGGAACATTTTTGCTGCAATATAACCATGCTTTACGAGTTGTATAAACATTTCAAAATTTCATAACATTCAATCAGAATGTACATTGAGAGAAATGATTTTGTTATAGAAACAAATCAAGAGAAAACAAATGTGTTTGTTAAGAAAACGATCGATTAGTTACTATTGCAAATTAATTATTTCTCATTCGTCAATGTAACATATAATCAATAGTATCGCTAGCAAATAAAAGGCTTATACATAGAAGTCGTAGATGGTCATAGGGTCTCAAATCGTAAGAAATTCTAGTCAAGTATTCTCCCTATATTTGACTGTGATTGGTCAGTTTCCTACGACTTAAAATCCCACGATCATCTATGATTTCTATGATAAACGATCCTAAAGTCTATCCAAAAGATAGGTTAAGTTCTATATAGTTTGTTTCTATTATTAATAATTGGTTGGTATAGCAGACTAGTAGCAATCACAACAAATTAATTTTGTTGTCACATATTTACTGATCACTTGTTAAAGGTACTGGTGGCTTGTTAAATTAACAAAATCCTTTCTCTCAGTGTAGCATCACTAAATTGCAACACGACGACGTATAATAACTTACTGCGCTCATAAATTGCAGAAGGTACACTTCTATATTTCATAATGTATAACTCGGAAGAAACTTCTTGAAGTCGTATACATATAATAGGTATATATATCAAGCTTTCATATGTGCACCTATGTATATCGATCTATATGGTATACTATCCATATGGATGTAGCGTAAGTTAACTCGCTGGGTTGGATGAGAAATTGCACCACTTCCCGTAACCACTAGTCATCTCTAGTTCGTCTCCTTCCATGAAACATCGATATTATCATATGCCAAAGTTCCAACTACACGCAAAAGTTGTATCTTGCTATCCTCTGGCCGTTGATCCTCCTCGTTAGTAGTTCGCGCGTGTTTTATTCGAGATCAAAACTTCGACCCCGCGCTCAATGTTGCAATCGTCGCCGCGAGATTCCCGAGGCGGAGGTCAAGTCGAGTGATAGCCCTGTTATCACGGAAGAAAGAAAGGGGAGAACAAACGAGCGATCCGCCAACCACCTGTTTTTCCCATCCGTCGAACATTCCGACGTTTTTATCGCATTCCAACGCAAAACTTCGGCCGGACCCGCGAACACATCGCGCATCTTTCAACGGCCGACGGTCTCGACGATGATTTCTCATGCAAAACCACCGACGGAGTTATTTTAATATCCACGATGTTTGTGGCCTGCGGCTGTAAATTGCGCGCCATCGTTGGCCATCCGCAATTACACGCGCTTTACTCCTAAGCCGCACGCAAATTAATAACAGTAATTATGAACGCGAAATGCGTGGAACAAAGACGCGAAACCAATTCGAAGAATCGGAGAAGCGGAGCAAGCCTCGCTGTATTTTTTATCTTCCTGATCCGTTTTCATCGACGAGTATTTCTTATTCCGTCCTTCTTTAACGCGCTCTCGCTTCCCGAACTATAATATAATTTTCATCTCCTTTTGCAAAGCATCTATAAATTGCTATGTAATATTGATAGTTTACTAATTTTGTCATCTTGCCCTGTTTTTTCGCAAAGAAAATTTTTCTTGTCGTGTTTTTTCGCAAAAAAAATTTTTCTACGCTTATGCTGAAAGCTGAAGTTCGAGAGACAAGTTTTTCTTCCCACTTGTTTACTCGGGACAAATTACGAACGTTATTTGTATGCCACAGAGGTTTCCGGAATATCTTCCGAAACTTTTCTGGCATGCTTAATCCTCTTGAAAAACTCGAACATCATTATCTAACTTTAACATCATTCGAGCCTCTAATGTAAGAACTTGTCATGCCAACAGTTATTGACACAGATACGTTAATAATAATAATAATAATATCAAATCTATCTTAACCCTCCGTCTGCAATATTTTTTCTTTTTTCGTTTGGTATCTTTTTATCCAGCCCAGGTGTTTTTACTTTCAAAAAAATTTATTTTTGAACATGTCTATTATATTAATTTCTTTAATTCAAACGTGTTAAAACATTTATTTAATAAAAATTGAAATTTGAACAAAAATGATATTGAAAGAAAATGAAAACATTCCTTCTAAGTACATGGAAAATTGAATTCCGGTAAAATGAGTTCATTTTCACATATGTTGTAACTCATGATGGTAAACTAAAAATGTAGCAGAAGGCTCGATAATGGATAGTTCTTCTTTAGCTGTGGTGTATGGAAGATACTCTGCATAAATTTTACACAAACACTACAGCTAAAAAACTATTAATTTTTGATACACCATAGCTCAAAAACTATTCACTTTAAGCCTTGTGTCTATTACATCTTCTTTTTTATTACATTGTAAGCTACAAGACTATAACACATGCAAATGAGCTCATTTCACTAGAATCCAATTTTCTATATAATTAGTGCAGAGTCCTTTCGTTTGTGTAAAAAAAGACTCAGATTAAATACAGAGGATGTACTCTGTGAATCATTTATTAATTTACCGTATGCTTAATGCATACGATTAATTATTATTTTAATGAAATCATTTTAACGAATTCGAGTTGTCAAGGCAAAGGGCTTGAGAATCCATACTAGTGACTGTACTACCGTTTAACAGGATGTGTTTTAACAACCACGGAAGCTTCGTCGATGTCGTCCCCTGGCCCATGGTCGTATAGATACGTGTTTCTCTCAAGAACGAGCCAAAGGGAGACTCTGCCTCTGCGAGAGGTGAGTCGCGGGCATGTTACCATGTTTGGCGACCCGCTCCCATAAAACTTCCCCGCACACGCTCCAGCGCGTGCACGTGTACGCCGACCACGGCGCACGCACACCGTACAACGTGGCTCTCTCGCCGTATTTCCAGCCTACTCGCCATGGGTAAGATAAATCGCGTCGAAGTTAACGCAAACGAAGCGTTCGCCGAGCTGGGCGCAATCGCGACTGCCACACCCCGTGAGGAGAGCACTAGAAGGGAGAGAGAGAGAGACCGAGGAATCTATTTATTAAAATGTGTACAAGCGGAGCTTGGTAAACAAGTTGAATGTCATATTAAAAATATATAAGAAATGTATTTTTCCTATCGCTATTTTTGCCAAGGAAAAATCGATTGGAAATTAGCCAACTTGGCTAAACGGACCACTCCAATCATATGACGTTCATGTAATTGTGGATAGAAAAAAATTTGATTTATTTAACCCTTAAACATCATATTACGAGAACAACACACTATGATATATGGCGTATCCTAATTTGATTGCTTAGAATTTTTATAAAATCGAACATATTGTAAAAAAATTTTTTTAAATCGAAACGCCAGACGTTAAAGCCTTAAACATAATGATAAGCACAGGCAATAGGAGAGAGAGAGAGAGAGATTTCAATCTATCAGAAACAGTGTATACTAGAATATACGGTTTCTGATAGAGTGATATCTGTTATTCCCTGTTCCTACACTGAAAAAAAAAGTATTTAATTTTAAGATATTAAAATGTTTTTATTCTTGTCTCCATATGTTAAACACTTAACGATGTTTTAGTTTTAACCTTCTACCCGTGTTCATATCGTATATCATTGACCATGTTCAAAACTTTTTGTTGACAATACTGTAATACCACAAGAACTTTTTAAAAACGCTCGGGTCAAAAAAGACCGAATACGGGTAGAAGGTTAAACTTTTTCAACAGACAAAACACTACGTGTTTGGATTTAAAATGCATAGTGTTTTAAATCCAAATACGTAGTGTTTTGTCTATTGAAAAAGTTTAAAACTAAAACATCCTTAAATGTTTGAAATATAGGGACAAGAATAAAACATATTACTTTTTACAATGTATTGTCTGTGCTTTTTGTTTAAAGCTTAAGGAACATAGCAAATGTATGTTTCTTTAATTAAAAAAAGTTACAGACAATGAAAAGAGCATTAGAAAAGCGTTAGAAAAAAATATGATATGTACGCATTTAAGGGTGAAAAAGAAAATAAACATGATTATTCATTTCTTCTTATGTATTTATTATATAAATTATATAATTAATTTTAATAAAGCTTCAGATATAGTATATATATATATATATAAAATACAGATTTCAATTTGAAATCAATTGTAAAATATCAGTTTAAATATATGTTATGATGTTGTGTAACACATATTACAATCGATTGTACAGGCAGCACAAATCATAATCGAAAAAAGGTGGCCACGGCAAGACAAACAGGTTCTTAATAGCGATTCGCGAATTATCCGAAGTCCATCAGACATCGTTCTTTCAGGGGTACGCGAGATTGGTTCGTATACCTCCCCTATAACTTACGTCACGGCTAATATTGTGCAGTCGCGATCGTGAATCAATTACATGCCGTCGTCAAGCGTGTTCAATATAACGCACGGTAAGTTTCCAGCGAAGTTTAATCAGCTGCGCAGCAGCGAGGATTGATTATCTGTCGACTTATCCGCGGGTGGAACCGGCCGACGCACGACGAGGTACCAAGGGATTTACGCGGGAGATTTAAGAGTGGACATCTCTCGACGGAGGTAACTTAAATATAAAGAACAGCTGGACACAATCGTAGAGATTTATGACGCTACAACGCAGCCTATGCCGTTCTACGCGTGATGCGTATATCTAGCTACAGGTTTCATTCCGTAGCGAGCTGTAACCGCGAGAGCGTTCGAAGATCGCGATGACTCTATGTCGAAGACGGGAGAGAAGTAAGTCGAGCTAGTCTACCGGGACAACTGAATGGATAAATTTATTCGCCATTGCGTTCGCATCGTTCGATGCCGATCTATCCGCGTGAATTGAATGCGGCCGAAGATATAGATAGGGAGAAATGAACGCCAAAGGAAACGGATGATAAAGCGCTATACAGCAGTATATCGAAGATGCGGAAATCATAAACTGTAGCTCTACCTTCAAAGAGAACGTTGTGATGAACGGATTTTTATTACGGTTTTCCGCAGGAACGACTGATCCGTACACATTGAAAGAAAAGATTGGAAAATGCTATATTTTACCATCTAATTTGCTGCAACAGCCAATCTTTTCTTTCAGTGTGGAGTAGAATAATTAAGTAGGATAATTCGAAGTTTATTTTTTTATTCATATTCATTAATTTAAACATAAATTATTATACATCTTTTTAACGGTGACGCGGTTAAAGCCAAAAAATTTTGTCTTGGAAAGTTGTCAAAAATATTCGGACACTTTGATGATATCGGATCGGTTGATATTTATATCTTCTCACACCCAGACAATACAAAGATCAAAATTGGGACATGAAAGACATCTAAAAGATGTCTTGAAGACATTTTTTTGCAAAAACTATCTAAAAGATATCTTAAAGACGCCATATCTGTCTTGATTTTAGACTTTGTGTTGTTGTTTGGGTATTTTATCTTCGATATCTCTTATCTTCCATCTTATTTTTAAATATTTTTTAGCCAAACGTGACAAGTAACATGTCTAGACACGACCATTTCATTTAAAAGAAAAGGTTTTATAAGCTTCTTACCAAACGGAGAATCTTTTCTAGTTGGATGTTGAAAAATCACTCGAAAATTTCGGTATCGCGACATCTTGACACGTCGCTCTCGTAGAGTTGAAAAATAAATACGTTTTCAGGATACCTGGAATGAGGGTTCGCGCTAAAAGATGCAAGAAAAAAGACGATTTCAGGGATATGCCAACGTCGTCCCTTCTCCTGATATTTATAGATACTTTTGTGCGGTATGCCAAGAATAAATTCTGCCCTCCGCGAATGTGGCAATGAGCGCCGACGCGTGAACTTCTTCGGAGTATAAATCCCTCCTGGGTATTACAATTCATATCTTCAGAATACCGCGATCGACACAACATTCATCTTCAATTTTATGATTTATATCTTCTCCTTAATCTAGAGTTAAATTGTCGATTATGAGATACGTTTAATCATACAGAGTCGAAGTATCGAAAATATAAAAAATAACATTTCTTTCTTTCTGTTCTTTTTTTTCATACCTGACTATTTTCTATACCTATAGCATGATATTTCAACGTTTATGACTTTATATTGTATAATGTGCTAAAAAATTATTTATATAGTCGAAAATTTGAAAGTTTTTATTTATGGAGAAGAAATTATTTTAATGATATTATAATTCGAAATACATTGTACGTTTCTTTTAGAGAGTTTATTAATCTTCTAAAGAAAGGTCTTATTTACTCAATCGTTCGTAGTGGTCACGTTATGCATATACTTGGCGCACGTACTCGCAAATTCGCGCGGTTCCATCGCCCCTCGCGTCGACGCTGGAATTAATCGAACGCGTGATTACAGCCTGACACAATCTTACACGCCTACGGGGCCCAGTCAAAATATTATGCCCACGGGGTGTAGAGTTAACAATTCGGCCCGCGAATAAAACGGCGAGAAATCGCTCGGACGAACGGGTGAAACGTTCGCGCGCGATCAAGGTCGGTTGCCCTCCTTGGCCTTGTTGCCAATTATCGGTTTACCTAATTATGTGTGTGTGTATGCACAACGTGCTGCGTATAGATCGAAGCTGAGGATACAGAGAACGCGATTAATCATGAGCTTGCCGCGACCTACGAGCGTATCATTATATCTACGCGTTTTCGAAAGTTGTGATGAGAAAACGTCGTCTTGCTTTCGTACCGGCTTGTCATCTAGCTACTGATTAATGACAAATTACTTGGTGAATTGACGGCGTGCCATTCCTATTTATCATCCGACAACTTTGAGAAGTTGACGATGGAATTTTATAATCAGACCCATTTCAACGCTATCTTCCAATCGGAATATTGGACAGACGTACGCTAGACGTAAAAAGAACATAATTAGACACGCTAATACAATCACGTTTTGATATACGAATTATTGCTATTACTTTAAAAACATTTATTATTATTGTTTAACCCTACGCTACTCGTGTGGTTTTTTTAATGTAATTACTCGTTTGTATGTTGGAATATTTCTGACACATCCAAATATATCTCAATTTTTATTTTTCTTTTTGATTTACAAATAAATAAAGATTGATAATATTCTATACATTCTTTATGTATAGTATAAAGATAAATGTAAAAAAATATTTAATTATGAAACAATTTGCGCTAAATATAGTAATGTATATATTCATTCAGCATTCAATTAGCAGGAGATTCTGAACAACCTACGCAAATAATGAAGGGTTAATTAAAAACATAACTTTTGTGTATCTTAACTTCTTTTTATTTGAGATGCTTTCTTTCAATGAATATTAAAATGAAAATTAGAAAAATAAGAGAAAGAAAAATAAAACAAAAGCTTTTCATGCTGGGCGAATTGACCTATTTCGTTAATCTAAAGTTATCCTTTTCACTCGTCTTTTGCCATAACGGCGCGTGAACTTTCATTCTTCTTCTTTTTGTCCATATGTTATTTCAGACGGTCGCGAATTTGGCGCGTTCTTGCCCTGCTTGGCAGGCCTGGTTTATAGCCGTGCCTGGTTTATAGTCGGCCCTTTGTTCGGTGGTTAACGCGCTGGCTGGTGGTCGTAATATGCAATGTATATACCAACTCGTCCAGCGACTCATTTTGTTTAATCTTTTTGCGCCTTTGGTGTATGGAGCTTTTACTGTAATTAATCTCCCGTTTACTTCAAATGATACCCACGGATTCTATTTTGACCGTAATGAAATGATTCAGTAATGAACCTCCTATAATTACTTTCGATAAGAGCAGGATGAATGCGGCGTGTCATCGAATTATACGAAATTATATTTCTGTGGTAATTTTCGGATTATTTATGATAATGTTGTATGCTTGGTTTCTGTCCAATTACTTTTATTCGTAGAATAGAAGTCCACTGTCACGTATAGATATATGAAAAATAATTCCGATAAGCTAACGGCGTCCACGATTCTCGGGTTTCTCTCACCACTCGTACGTGCATGTGACTCAAGAAAAGACGGTGGATAATTTTCATCCTTATCTCGGCGTTCATTCAATTACGTAATAAGCATAGCGCACAGGGCCCTTTTAATTCCGTACGAGCTGTTGTTGTCTTGTTTCCATCCTCCCTAAGCTCTAAGCTTTAAGCCCGATCGTGCCCAAGTAACAGTTACGGTGGATCGCTTACGCTTGAGTCCGTGTTCACGTGTAACTATGAAACTATGAAATTGCTTGTATTTCCTCTTAACAACCAGTTTCCTTGAGATATTAAACATGACGACTCTTGTGCGACCGTCACACACATATTCACACAGTGTAACGCAATTAATTTTCAATATTGTTGACAAATCGTTTCTTATACATTTATTTAACCCTGATTTTTTTTTGTGTTCAATAAAAATTATTTTCTTTTTGGAATGTATTTAGCTAAAAAGAAAATATTATAGAAATTCGATTGATAAAGAATCAATTTGTAATGTAATCTTGTTAATTTTAATCTGAAATATTCGACTTTAAAAAAATACGTCTCATCACGTAGTATCGAACGCTGGATCTCATCTTTTTTTTTCTTGCGGAATTCTTTCTGGTCACGTGTGATGAGATGTTCTCTGTCCGTTGCATCCCTGTAAAGACTTCCGGTCGGCACGAGGAGCTACTACCGGTTCATATCAATTGTTCTTCATTCATTATTCTTTCTGCCACTCGCAGGTCTTCTTTCTCCGTATTGTAACGAACTCTCATTGCAACGTCTCCTCGACACGGACGGTTTTGTTGAAGTATCTGAAAATTTAATTAGATACAGATTTGAAAATATTTTGTTGGACCATCAAAATAAATGTATAGGACACTCAAACTGATTTCTAGAATGTTATAACTTTTTGCAACATTGCTCGCGATTTTTACGATAATTATTTTCATATATAGTCCTAAATAGCTTTGTATCTAGTTAATTTTTAGATAGATTAGACAGAGTTAGATGGATTAGCAAAATTATTCTTTCCGTGCACGATTTGAAACAACCATTTGAAAATTCTCTGTTTTTGCCAACAATTTATTATATCACGAGAAATATCGATGATTTATTCCCTTCGTAGTAATTTGCTCGTTGATACGAATACTCGGATCGGTAACGAGTAACACACACGCTGAGTAAAATCGTACCGCCACGCCGCACGATGAATTCCGATTCGTGCAGTTTTGACATTAATGTGCGTTCGCATTTTGACAGATTGATTTCGCAGCGAGTGAAAGCGGTCGGTACTACGAACGGATTTATCCTTTTAAACCATGTATCATAAAATCGTTACAATCATTTAGAAATCTTAATTCGTTACGGCGATTTTTGCTTTGTTTTATGAATCATTTCCTGTCACGTAAAATACACGCGGAATTATCTCTCCAAGTGAAAAGTTACTATCGCGAGATCCCCATATCTTTTCCCTTTCTTTCCGCTGCAATCTCGGTGCGATTTGCGTGAACTATCGGCACGGTATTACATCTATCTCTTCGTAATTCGCAGACGCGCGTGGGCGAGTGTTCGCGTGTGTCTCGCGTGTAAACTTACCCTACCACCTCGCATCCTTTCTCGGAACCTGTACACCTCTTTCCCACTCCTTTGTCTGTTTCTGTATTCTCTTCGCATACACACCAGTATTTTTCACCGATGAGAGCCCGCTTCTGAAAAACGGCGGCCTTAAAGAGGCCCGCACACATCTTCCGTAACAATAATCATAAGACGTATCGTAAGAGTTAGCCAATCATAGTTGAAAATTTTTGACAATTCTTGACTGTAATTGGCTAATTCTTATGGTACGTGTTAAGGTTACTGTTACAAAAAGTGTGGCAGCTCTAAGCCCATATATTATTGGCCATGATTATTAGCATTTTTCATCAATAAAATGAACTTATACAAACATTTTGTTAAATAAATTTTATCTTATCTATTATAAATAAATTTTATTTATACTCATTAAAAATTGTATATTTTCCTCTCTTTTTAACGCAATTTTTGTTTTTTCAATAAATGAATACATTTGAAAATAACGGCTGATTAGTTTCAACATTTCTCCATAGAACATCCTGTACAAAAATGTAATTTACATATAAAAAATAAGATTTGCAATAAGCAAATTGGCCAATGACAATAGAGAAAGATTATTGGCATACATTTTCTATTGTGATTGACCAATTCGCTTACGGCTTACTGCGTTTTTCTGCGTTTCTGGCTTTATTCACTGAAGACGCATCCGTACTGCACGCGCAACTTTTTGCGCGGGAGTTCTTTCGTCATTGCGAAAACCGACTCGTTTCGCGGTGTCGTGGACAGTGCCACCCACCGTCTCGAGAGCTCGTCGCTTTATTCTTCTCCGTCGTTCATCACTCTTGCGAAAGCACCTCTCGAGTGTATTACGATAAAGCGTTTCGTGCCGATGTGATGTGCCCACATCACGAGTGGAGTCGCGCGACATCGGACACCCACATAATCGCGGCATCGACTCGCTTACTGCATCTTATATTACAGCGAACGTTAACGGAAGGGACGTAACCTTCGTGAAACCCTATAATTTCTTGAATCGATCAAGATTCGTTAATATTTTAATTAAAGGAGAATTTCTGAATTGAGTACTTTTTCATTAAAATTAAGATTAAAGCATCCGGAACGTCGCGTACCAACATCGTGGCTGCCTGCAAATTAACGCAGGTGGCGGAAGTTCGTAACTCCCGTCGCGATCGAACGAGTACGCGTGATGGTATTGGTAGCGTTAATATATCCCGACCGCCAAATTGTCTGTCACGGGAGCGAGAATTACGAGCGTCTCTAACGACGGATCCTCTCGAGGTTGAGCGGTGTAATTATTATGTCGCGGCTGTCACGCGGAGAAGAATTCGTTCGGGAGAACCAAGCTCTCTCTCCTTCTCTCTTGAGAAACAGCAAACCGGCCATCGATTTGCTGCTCACTTGGGAAACCGGCGGTGCAAACGGATGCCGCGAAAAAAAAAGAAAAAATGCGTCCGTTAACGCGCGCGCACGTCATTAATGCAATCGCACTTAACACTCGCACCGCGAGATCGACTGTCCCTCATGAACGATTGCGAGCTTTCGTCTCTGTCGACACTCAGCTCTCGATGGTCTATGTCTCCATTTAATGCGTTTCACATTGTACGGTACAGTTGCAATTGCGATTTTTTTTCTCTCTTTTTTTTGTCTCTTTTTTCTAACGTCGGCGCTTATAATTAGCGTGAGGTTGAATTTTATCACGTAAATTTTACGCTTCGCCAATTAATCTGATCGTCGGATCGATTGCCTTCCGTTGGCTATAATTGGTACGCTGTATATAATTGTGATTTCTCCGTCATTGACAGACGTCGCTCATACAAATTGTCGAAGCAAATTAGAGATAAATGATAAAGCTGCTTACGTTAACCTCAGGGGTTTAACGGGTAGCGCATTTATACACGATGTAACCGTTGCATTTTTTTATCGAAGCTAATTCCTGCAGCCGGATCATGAGATTTCTTATTTTTCTAATATCCGTCTTTGGAAACTTGTATGCTAATTTATCCTCTTGGATTTATCTTGTCGCTGGACATGCGCAAACATATCTATAGACATACACAAGTGCGCAGAAGTTGATATTACAATTTGTATACCTACTTTTGCCGGATGTTATATATTATTTTATGTTACTTGAAATCGTTCGCGCAATTCTTGAAGTATCAAACATTTTCGATCGAAAGAAACAGAACAGATCTAT